>NW_021618550.1:27947-77514 GCF_004785775.1 Grammomys surdaster | reverse complement strand
TTATATTATATTATATTATATTATATTATATTATATTATATTATATTTATATTTATACATACATCCAGATCTACAGAATAAAATAACAGGAAAATTTCAACCTAAGGAGATGGACTAGATTCAGAAAAACTAGAAGAATAAATGTCCTTGACAAGTAAAGTCAAAAGAGAGGAAAGATACACACATATATATATATATACCGTGAATACTACCACCACCACATAAGCAAAACAGAAACATTTCTAACTGACAGCTCTCAACCTCAGTGGTCACAACTTCCCTATTAAAAAAAACACAGACTAACACATTAGATTTGAAAATAGGATCCGTCTTTCTCCTGCATCCAAGAAATACACATTAACATCAAGGATAAACATCTCATGGTAAAATAATGGAAAAAAATTGCTCTAAGAAAAATATACCTAAGAGGGAATCTTGTATAGCTAATTCAATATCTGAGAAAATAGACTTTAACTGTAACTAATTGAAGGAGATAGGGAAGAACACTTAAAAGTCATCAAAGAAAAAAATCCGTCAAGAGTATATTTAAATTCTTACCAGTTACTAGGACAACCAAGTACATAAAAGAAACATTATTAAGCTTAAATCACATATTTAAACCTACTCTTTAAGAGTCTGAGACTTTAATATCTCCCTTTTATCAGTGGATAAATCAGCCAGACAAAAACTAAGCAGTAATACTAGATCTAAGAGATGTCATAAAGCAAATGAACCTAATAGACATTTAATAAACTTTTCACTCAAACCACAAATACTCAAATATGCCTTCTGCTTAGCTACTCATGGTACTTACTCCAAAACTGATGAGATAATTAGACACAAAGCAAAATACAACATATACAAAAATTTGAAGTAACACCCTGCAAATCTGACTGGCCCAGATTAGAACTGGATATCATCAACACAAGAGTCAACAATAATTTTATAAACTCATAGGAACCTAACAATTTAGTACTGAGTGAAAAAGAGATGAAGATAGAAACAAAAGGCTTTCTAGAATTGATTGCAAAAGAATATACAATATATTCAATCCTATAGAACAAAATGAAGGATATTCTAAGGAGCAAGTTCATAGCACTGTCAACACACACAAATAATTGGAGACATTATATACAAGTAACTTAAAAGCACACCCTAAAGTTCTATAAGTAAATGAAGAAATCATACCCCAAAGGAGTAAATCTATGAAAAGATCAAATAAAGGACTGAAATAAGTAAAATAGAAAAAATAGACAAACAAAAAATCAAGAATTAATGGAACAAAGAGTTGATCCTTTGAGAAAGTTCACTAAGATTGACAAAGAGTTATCCAAATAACTAAAAGCTAGAGAGACTATGTAAATTAAAGAAATTATAAAGAAAAGGGGAAACATAAAAGCAAGCATCAAGAAAACTCAATGATTCACAATACCACACTTTAAAAACATATACTTCACCAAATCAGAAAATTTAAAGGCAATGATTAGTTTTCTGAGTACATACAATCCCAGACCAGATAAGCAATTTAACCCACCATATAACCACCAGAGTAATAGAAGCAATAACTAAACGTCTTCCAACATTCTCGCACCCCCAAAAAAATTTAAGCCAAGATGATCAAGAATTGTATTCAAGGAGGAGTTAATGCTGATACTTTTCAAATTATTCCACAAAATAGAAACAGAAGGAACATATCCCAATTCATTTTATGAGGCCATTGTTATCCTGATTTCTAAGCCATGTAAAGACCAAACAAACAAATTTCAGAACAATTTCCCTTATGGAGGAGGATGGATACAATTTTTGCAAACTGAAACCAAAACTCATCTAAAAGATCATCCACCATAATCATGTGGGCTTCATTCCAGAGACGCAAGGATGGTTCATCATATGCAAATCAATAAGTATAATCTATCATATAAGTAATCTAAAATGCACACAAAAAAAAAACATGACCATCCTATGAGCTACAAAAAAGGCTCTTGACAAGATCTAAAACTTCTTCTTGATAAAAGATCTGCAGTAGTTAGGAATATAGAAGACATTACTCAATATAATAATGGTAATTTACAGTAAGTACAGAAACAACATTAACTTAAAAGGAGAGAAAGTAAATGCAATTCTACTAAAATCAGGAACAAATCAAGGTTATTCACTGTCTCCCTATGTATTTAATATTGTACTTGAAGATTGAGTTATTGAACATAGTAGTTGAATTTTTAGCAAGAGCAATAAAACAACTGAAGGAGATCCAGGTTATATAAATTTGAAAGGATGCAGTCAAAATATTTTATAATTTACAGATGATATGATATTTTTCATAATGACAATAAAAATTCCAATGTGATAGAGTTGGTAAAAAAATTCAGCAATGTAGATGGATATAAAATTAACTCACAAAACCCAGTATCTCTCATACACAATGACAAATGGGCTGAGGAGGAAATGAGGTGAAGAAAACATTTCACAGTAGCCTCAAATAATGTAAAATATCTTGGTATAAGTAAACAAGTAAGTGACACTGAAGAAGTACATTGGAGATAAGAGCATATGCAAAGATCTCCATGCACTTGTATTAGAAGGATTAAAATAGTAAAGTTAGCAACTCTACAGAAACAATCAACAGACTCAATGCAATCCTCATCAAAATTTCAACACAATTCTTCATAGATCTTGAAAACACAAAAACAATTGGATAAATGAAGCAATCATGAATAACAAAAGAAATTCTGAAGGTTCCCTACCTCTGATCTAAAGTTGTAGTGCAAAGTTACAATAATAAGACCAGTATAGTAACAGCAGATCAGACAAGTATTGAATTAAAAATGCTGACAAAATTTCCCACATCTAGGGATGTCTTAATTTTTGATAAAGAAGCCAGAAATGTACACACACAAAAAAAGACAACTTATTCAAGAAATTGTACTGGTTAAACTGGAATCCCACATGTAGATGAAAGCAAAGAGATCTATACATATCACCGTCACCAAATCTAATTAAAATAGATAATAAAAATATCAACATAAAACCAAATAAGCTGAATCTGATAGAAGAGAAAATGGAGAATATCTGTGAACTTACTGGCACAGGAAAAGACATTCTGACATGAACACTATTAGCATGGACATTAAGATCAATGATTACTAACGGGACCTCATGATATAGAGAAAAGATATGTATTACAGAAGACATCATCATTTGAAGACAGTGGCAGATAACAGATGGTCACACCCAAAATGTATAAATAAAAAAAAAAACACCAAAATCTACTTATCAACAAAACAACAACAACAAAAAAAACCCAAGTAACCCAATTAAGAAATTGGGGTACAAATCTAAACAAAATTCTCAGAATAAAAATCTAAGATTTTCAGAAAAATAAAAAGCAAAGATATCTCAGGAACAATTAATATGTGTTTATATTCTACTCAGAAACTACAATTTGAATCTACCTTTAGATTCCATCTTACAACTGTCAGAATGGCTAAGATCAATCAAACATATGGTATCTAATGTTGAATAGTCTGTAAATTCTCATGTATTTATGATGGGACTGCAAACTATGGGAAATCAATGTGGAACTTCCTCAGGAAGTTGGGAATCAATCTGCTTCAAATTTTAGCTATATCACTCTTGGGCATGTACCCTAATGTCATTTCATTCTATCACATGAACATCTGCTCACCTATGTTTACTGCTGCTCTATTTATAATGGCCAGAAATTGGAAATTTTCTCAATGCCCCAGAACTGGACAATAGATAAAGAAGTTATGTTATCTTTACACAGTGAAGTATTATTCAACCATTAAAATAATGAAGTAATGAGATTCTGAGGAAAGTACATGGAACTGAAAACGATCATCCTTGGTGATGTATCCAAGAACCAGAAAGGCAAATATATGTATTAGCTTACATATAGATATTATTTTACACCAATCCTAATCAAGATCCATTTATACCAATCCGTAGAACCACAGAGGTTAGATATAGAGTAAGAGACTGGGTATACTGGATGTGTAGATAGACAGATCTTCTTAGGGAATAGAAACAAAATAGATGTAATAGATTTATTCTGTGAGTGGAAATGGATCAGCATATTCATATGAGGAGGGGTCAGGAAGATGGGGATGAGGTAGGAAATACAGGGAGAGATGGAAGACACAGCCAAAGCTAAGGGCCATTGAGAGGTACTATGGGAGCCTAACACAATATAATCTTCCACCAATATATACATATATGAAGGCAATCTAAATGACATCAGCAAAAGTATGAGGAACACAGATCCCCAGCTTGTCATCTCTAGTCATCAAATGAAATTAATTATACTAGGATTAGGCTACATTTAATTGAGTTGTTGGGCATAATTGCCCAATGGGAACTCCCAAACAGCCTACACTGTTTCCAAGATGGTAGGTTGCTATCTGAAAACATAGCTAAGCCCCATTTCTGAAAACAACATCCACACATATTCTAGGACATGGATGTATTGAGCAGGTGTCTTTACCTCTATATGCTATTTTCTTTGGTACGTAAAGGTACTCTCTAATAATAATTTTAAAAGAAAGGTAAGCACCAAGTCAGACTCATACCCTTTAATCCAAAATGTATTCTTGTCTGTGAGATATGCTAATATAATGATAGCACAAAAGTCATGGGAGTAAACAATCTATATTTGATTTTCCTGAAGGCCTACTTCATATGATGTGACTACTACTCAGTGCTGTTTTTGTGATTCAAAATCAGGGTTGAAATACCTCAAAACTCTATACTAAAATTATATGCTATTTTAAAAAAAACAAAAAAACAAAAAAGCATATATTTGTACTTCATATATACAACAAGATTCCCAGTTTATTGTTTGTATACATTGCTGAGTGTATGAGGAAGTTTTTCTATTTTGCATGTCTCTGTTTTCCACTTTTTTGTCTGTTTGTTTTGGCCAATTACATTTTGTTTATTGTTCTATTGTATTATATTTATTATTATTCTACTATATATTATTCATTATTAAATATTATTGCCTGGAAGACTTTTATTTTTTACTTATTGAAAGAAAGCAGGCAGATCCTGATGGAAGGAGTAACAAGGAGGAGCTGGGAAGAACAGAAGTATTGGAAAATATAATCAGAATATATTATGTGCAAAAAAATCAGTTTGCAATAAAAGAATAAAAGAAAGAAGTACAGGAAGAAAGAAAGGAAAGAAAACAAAGAAAAGACAAAATAGAGGCCAAAGAAAGACAGACAAAAAGAAAGAGAGGAAGGAAGGAAATGTCCTTGATACATTCATTTATGCATGTGCTTCTCTACTAATAATTGCAGATGCAGAATGTGCCCTAATATTATAAGCATGCTGTTTCACTTTATAGTCTTTTTATCTAATAATCAGTATGTGGTAATTTCACACATCTGCTTGTATTGAAAGTCTGCATTAGGCCAGTCGCTAGTCACTCCATTATCTCGAAGGAATCTTCCTAAATTTGCTCACCAAGTATGATTTACTAGTTTGATTGTTATCCTTTTGGAATTAGGGAAATAATCTTAATGTATTTATCCATCCTATTTCTCAACTTCTCATGCCAATCATGCACAAACCTTTTTTCCTGAAGTATCTGGCTATTTACTTACTTGTTATATGTGTTCAACTGTAATCCCTCCAAAGATCTCCCAATGTGGAAGTCCCATTCTAGTTTCTTAGATAAATGTATACTCAACGTCAAAAAGACAAATGAAAAAGTTGGAAGTTACAATTCATAATTGAGGAAGGAATGTGGCAAATATATATGATGGAAGATACTGATTCAGTCATTATAAGTTTTTCCAGGTCCATACATTTTCCAAAATTTTCATAATTTCATGAGTCTTCATACCTAGGTTAATTCCATTGTACCAACGTACTACATTTCACTTATCGATTTATCTTGTGGTATACATGGAAATTTATTCCATTTTCTAGCTATTGTGAATAGAGCTGCAAAATACATGCATGTGCTTTTATTTCTGTTGTAGGCTAGAAAGTTATTTAGGTATAAACAGTAATGGCATAGCTGGGAAATGTAGTCGTGGTATTGCTAGCTGTTTTATTAAAGGGCACGCTGGTAGCATAGTTATTGCATTCCCACCAGCACTGAACTGGGGCTCCTCTTTATTCCTCTCCTCATTGCTCAAGAGTCTTGATCATCTATGTTGTAGTTATTAAGGCTTTTCAAAAGTTCATACATAGTTTTTATATAATCCATACATTCTAGTTTGGTATATAGACCAAGTGACAGGAACAGTTGTTTCTTTAAATGGAACTGATGAAAACTTCTCACATAGTCTAGACTGTCTCACAGCTGTGGTCTTTTAATAGAATGAAAACATGTACTATGAAAGGAATTAGTTTGAATATTCTAGAAATACACATGTGACTCTCTTCACCACTCTTGTTGGAAAGACAAGCAAGATGTACTATTTAGCATTTATTGGGAATATGCTGAAGAGTATCCTGATATGTCAACTTCTGAAAGTCTCTACTCTGGCAGATTGTAAACTTTTATAAAGATTACATTCCTCCCTCTGGAGAAATATGTCTTTATATGTAATCTAGAACTTCTTACCTCTTTTTCATTAAATCTCATTAGTATGACATAACTTTATTTTTACATGTTATGTTTCATGGAATATCCATACATTTACAGATGCCTCTGTACATATTTTAATATACCTGGAGTAAGGTAAGGCCATATATATGAAATGATCTTCATTCTAAACTACAGACTGTATTCCCCAGATTTTCTTATTCTGTGCTATTTATTTATCCATGTAAATAGGAGCCAATCCTCCTTTAAACCTCAACATTGCCTCAGGTTACTAGCAAGGAGATAAATATTCTAAGGTACTAGGAGCCTGCTGTTCTGACCAGGTCTTTATTACAAACAATATGAAGTCATTATGATTTGCGTAAGTATTTCATAATTCTAGTGTTCCTGCCTCTTAGAGTTTTATAAGAAGGTCTTTCTCAGGGTTGTGTCATGATCCACATAAACTCAGGGAAAGCTCAAAGATGATATTCACACCTCAATTCCTTGGACTTATGTTTTTCTGGATTTCAGGTATGACTGTTGCGCATGGCAATAAAGTCATAATATTATTTAAGTAGGAAAATTTCTTGCTTTATTTGGAAGCCAGCATCACATGGGACTTGACTTCCTACTTGAAGAAATTGAAACATTGAAAGTGTTTTATTTTTCTTAATAGGTTAGAAGTGAATTTCATGTATAATGTTGTGTCCTACTTTATTTAATTTCTACTTTTCCAGCCTCCAGAGGTTACATTGTAATAACTCAGTCTCCAGCGACTCTGTATGTAACTCCAGGAGAGAGAGTCAGTCTTTCCTGCAGGGCCAGCCAGAGTGTTGGCACAAACCTAAACTGGCATCAGCAAAAATCAAATGAGTCTCCAAGGCTTCTCATTAAGTATGCTTCCCAGTCCATCTCTGGGATCCCGTCCAGGTTCAGTGGCAGTGGATCAGGTACAGATTTCACTCTCAGCATCAATAGTGTGGAGCCTGAAGATGCTGGAATTTATTACTGTCAACAGAGTGACAACTGGCCACCCACGGTGATACAGACCATAGCAAAAACCACCAGGAAAGGAGAAGTGTGAGGCTGGGCTGCTTTAGCTCTTTGTGCTGGTGCCTCAGCCTTCTTCAAAATGCTTCACAGATGGAGCCAGGTGTGAGGTTTACAGAAATATGTGAACTGAAGAAGTCTCAATGTTCCCCTTGACTTTGAATTCTCTTCACTCTATGTCAGCAGTAGAATGCATAGCCTAGAATTGTCCTTGAATAATGAGACAATCTTCTTGCAATGTACTGAAACCTGAGAAAATCTCATCATAGATTCACAGAAGGAATGATTGATGTTTCCATCCCCTAATAGTTGGAAATTTAGATGAGTCATTGCTTGAACCCATAGCACAAAATTTACTCCTGTCCCCCAAAAGACTAGAGAGCTCTGCTTTAGAGAATATTGGGTCTGTTACAATGTTCCTTCTGCATATTTTATAGTAAGTGGACAATTCTTGAATATAAAGTATTTTTCATGTTCATGTATTTGTATAAATTGTCCAATAGAATTTAGTAAAAATTACAAATTCCTTGAACAAATGTTAACAGTTACTAGTTAACAAGCAAAAAATAATTTTTAAACAACAAAACTATGTTTGTCAAATGAAGTTTCCATAAATCTATGAACTTATTTTGAATCATTGTCAGTTAAATGGGTATCAAAATGAAGGTGCTTTTACAAACAATGAAATCATGGATGATATCTTAGCATTGTGATTCACTTTTATTACCACAGAATTTTATGGAAATAGATGAAGCTTTAAGTTTAGCATTTAATTTGATAAACATGAGTGAAATATTTGTAGGTGCCAGGACAAAGTATTTGAAATAAAATCATGGTGGTAAATTTTCCTAAGTATGAAATGAAATGTGACATATCTCGATGATTTTTTTGAAATTGTCAAACAATAATAAGTATTTTATTCTTTTTCTATTTTTTCAAATTAATTTTTTATTGGATATTTTATTGAAACACAAGGAGGGGTCATCTGCAGACTGCTCTACCTAGGTACCCATCTCATGTGTAGTCACACACGCTGGTGTGGATGCCAGGAAGTACATACTGACAGGAGCCTGATATAGCTGTCTCCTTAGATGTCTTCCAGAGCCTGACATATACAGAGGCAGAAGCTCACAGCTAACCATTGAACTGATCATCGGGTTTCCAATGGAGAAGTTAGAGAGAAGACTGAAGAAGCTGAAGGAGTTTGCAGGCCTATGGGGAGAGCAACAATACCAGCCAAACATAGTTCACAGTGTCCAAATCTCTTGATGATTTAACAAGTAGAAAGAATATTCCTTGGTCCCATGTAGGCTGTATTTCCCAGTGTAGGGGAATTCGAGGGCAGGGAGATGGGAGTGGGTGTATGGGTGAGTTTTTGGAGGCACAAGCTCATAGAAGCAGGAGGAGGGTGAATGGGACAGGGCGTTTCTGGGTGTGGGGGAAAAATGAGATAATATTTGAAATGTAAATAAAATATCCAATAAAAAAAAGAGAAAGAACATTGCAGAAAAGAATCTTCAATCCTTAAATAAAAGAGCCTTCTTAAAGGATTGCGTATAATAGGGTAAAGGTTACCAGTAAAAAGGTAAATATGTAAATGTTATTACAAATTTAAATTTTGATGGAGTGTGATAGTTTATGTCTCTGAACAGAGCATTTGGGATTTGGAGGCAGGAATATTTCCATAATTTCAAGTCCATTCAGGTTTTCATATCAAGATCCAGGCCAACCAAGGCTACATAGTAAGAACTTGTGTCAAAAACAAAGACAAAATAAGTTAAAACATAATTTGTTTAAAAATTTTTATTTTCTTTCCAAATTTAAAATCGAAAAATAACTTAATGTGTGTCTGTGTCTGTGTTGGTTTGTGTGTGTGTGTTTGTGTGTGTGTGTAATGTCTGTGTAAAACAGGTAGTCAACCATAAGTAGGCTTATAGACTTCAGAGGACTGATGATAACTTTTTCTATCATTCTTCATTTTTAAGTTTTGAGGCAGGGTCTTCTATTAAGTTTAGAATTTTCCATTGTCTAGAACAGCTCATCAGAGATAATACTTTGATCTCCATTTCTTCAGGCTCAATTGATGGAGCTATAGTTAAGTGTGGATAAACCTGAGTTTTATGTGAGTTTTGAGAATTTAACTTGAGTTCTCATTTACTGTCTATACTGTCTCTATACTGTCTCTGTGCCCTCTGGTTAGTCTGGATAAAGGTTTATCTATCTTGTTGATTTTCTCAAAGAACCAGCTCCTGGTTTTGTTGATACTTTGTATAGTTCTTTTTGTTTCTACTTAGTTGATTTCATCCCTGAGTTTAATTATTTCCCGTTGCCTATTCCTCTTGGGTGTATTTGCCTCTTTTTGTTCTAGAGTTTTCAGTTGTGCCATCAAGTTTCTAGTGTATGCTGTTTCCAGTTTCTTTTGGCAGACTCTTAGAACTATGAGTTTTCCCCTTGGCACTGCTTTCTTTGTGTCCCATAAGTTTGGTATAACAAGACTTCATTTTCATTAAATTCTAAAACGTCTTTAATTTCTTTATTTCTTTCTTGACCAAGTCATTGAGTAGAGCATTGTTCAGTTTCCACATGTATGTGGGCTTCCATTGTTTTTATTATTATTAAAGATCAGCCTTAGTCTGAGGTGATCTGATATGATGCAAGGGATTATTTCAATATTTGTGTATCTGTTGAGGCCTGCTTTGTGACCAGTTATATAGTCTATTTTGGAGAATGTTTCATGAGGTGTTGAGAAAAAGGTATATTTTTTGTATACATTAAATCCATTTGGTTCATAAGTTCCATTAATTTCACTCTGAATCTGTTTAGTTTCTGTTTCCATTATCTGTCCATTGTTGAGAGTAGGGTGTTGAAATCCCCCACTATTATTTTGTGAGGTGCAATGTGTGCTTTGAGTTTTTGTAAAGTTTCTTTTATGAATGTGGATGACCTTGAATTTGGCACACAGATGTTCAGAATTGAGAATTCATCTTGGTAGACTTGTCTTTTATGAGTATGAAGTGTCCTTCTTTACCATTTTTGATAACTTATGGTTGAAACTCAATTTTATTCAAAATTAGAATGGCTACTCCAGCTTGTTTCATGGAACCATTTGCTTGGAAAATTGTTTTCCATGCTTTTATTCTGAGGAAGTGTCTGTCTTTGTTCCTGAGGTGCACTTCTTGTATGCAGCAAAATTCTGGGTTTGGCTTATGTATCCAGTCTGTTAGTCTACATCTTTTTGTTGGGGAATTGAGTCCATTGATGTTATGAGATATTAAGGAAAAGTGATTGTTTCTTCCTGTTATTTTAGTTATTAGAGGTGGAATTACATTTGTGTAGGTATCTTCTTTTGCTGTTGTTGGAAGATTACTTCCTTGATTTTTCTTGGTTGTATTTTTCCTTGTTGCATTGCAGTTTTCCATCTATTATCCTTTGTAGGGCTATATTTGTGGGAAGATATTGTGAAAATTTGGTTTTGTCATGGAATATCTTGGTTTCTTTATCTATAGTGATTGAGAGTTTTCCTGGGTATAGTAGTCTTGGCTGGTATTTGTGTTCTCTTAGGGTCTATTTTATATCACTCCAGGATCTTCTGGCTTTTTTAGTTTCTGATGAGAAGTCTTGTGTAATTCTTATAGGTCTGCCTTTATATGTTACTTGACCTTTTCCCCTTAATGCTACTAGCATTTTGTTTGTTTGTTTTGTGCATTTGATGTGTTGATTATTATGTGACAGGAGGAATTTCTTTTCTGGTATAATCTATTTGGAATTCAGTAGGCTTCTTGTGTGTTTATCAGCATCTCTTTCTTTAGGGTAGGAAAGATTTCCTCTAAAATTTTGTTGAAGATATTTACTGGCCCTTTAAATTTGGAGTCTTCACTGTCGTCTATACCTATTATCCTTAGGTTTGGTCTTCTCATTGTGTCCTGGATTTCCTGGATGTTTTGGGTTTGGAGCAAAACACATTTTATATTTTCTTTGACAGTTGTGTCAATGTTTTCCATAGTATCTTCTGCACCTGAGATTCTCTCTTCTATGTCTTGTATTCTGTTGGTGATGCTTGATTCTATGACTCCTGATTTCATTTCTTAGTTTTCTATCTCCAGTGTAGTCTGCCTTTGAGATTTCTTTATTGTTTCTACTTCCATTTTTAGATTCTGGATGGTTTTGTTTAATTCCTTTACCTGTTTGTTTGCGTTTTCTTGTAACTCTTTAAAGGAATTTTGTGTTCTCTTAAAGGGATTTTACCTCTTTACCTGTGTTATCTTGTATTTCTTTAAGGGAGTTGTTTATGTCCTTCTTAAAGTCCTCTATCACCACCATGAGAAGACATTTTAAATCTGAATCCTGCTTTTCCAGAGTGACAGGATGTCCAGGCCTTACTATGGTGGGAGAACTTGGTTCTGATGATGCCAGGTAACTCTGGTTTCTGTTGCTTATATTCTTGCAATATCTTTTGCCATCTGGTTAACTCTAGTGCTACCTCCACTCAGTGTCTCTGACTGGAGACTGTCTTTCCAGTTATCTTGCTGTGTCATAACTCCTCAGAGTCCATCTGTCTCTGTGATCCTGTGATCCTATGCTCCTGGGTAGAAGACCTCCTGGGAATGAGGCGGCCTCTGGGATCCTGAAATCCTTCTGCTCTGAGTACAATGGCTCCTTCCCTGCACTGGGTGCAGTGGTTCCTCAGTTGCCCTGAATGCAATGGTTCCTCTGCTGCTCTGAGAGCAGTGGTTCTACCAGTGCTCTAAGATGATTCAGGACATGGTGTCTTCACAGCAGCAGACCAGCTAGATGTTTCTATAGATACTTTTTAAACACATGTTTCACAAAATTTTTCCTCACTATTGACAATAGAGAGATAGATGATTCTGCCCATTATTACTGTGCTGAATTACCAGGGTACCACAATGTTACTTCCCTACACGAAAACCTTTAGAGCAAGGTATGAGCCATAGTCCCTTACAAAAAGTCAAAATTCCTCTGAAGAGCTTTTAAAATTTTTTGTTCTTTTTAAAAAAGTCCTTCCAACATTAGTGTTCATTTAATATAAATGAATAGTAATTTGGAGGAAAATAGTAAATGTTAATGAATGTTCTGAGTGGTTATAAGTAGTGTGTTTGTCATAGACTGTAAGAATATGCATTGTTCTCCTTGTCTCAGGAAGTCTAGTAAAAGATTATTGGCAGGACTAAAATCTGATCAGAATGTGATTGGTTGTTCCCATAGCGTCCATTCCACTATCACACCAATGAGTATGACTTCCCACATCACCTATTATAATATTTTGGGTTGACAACTGGGTGAGACTGAGCATAGTTTTTCATCTCCAGCACCTTCCAACAGTGTGAAATCTAGTTAGTGGGGATGAGAGATTCAGGAAAGACCTAACTTGATATATTCTTGCTCAGGAGCTTTGTCAGAAATATTAGTGCTTTATCTATGACATTCAGAGGAAAGTAGTGCTGAGACAGAGCATCACCTAGACATGTCTCACTTCTGTACAAAAACACATATGGCTTGTTTTTTCTTATATGTTAACTACAAGTTCCTGTCATTATTCTTAACCTCATTTTTAGCCAAATAATATGTTAACTGTGTATAACTGATATTTACTGTATTACCTTTATATACTCAGTCCTATCACCTAGCTAAAGTATTGAAATTCTTATCTTCCTTGAATGAAAATCTCAGGCTAATCTGAATTCTACCTGTGAAAAAAGAAAAATGTTCTATATTAGTGCATCTCAAGCTGGGAATGAGGGAAGCATGATTTTTCATATAAGAGTGTTATTATTTTTGACTTATAGAGATATATGTCTGAGTAACACAGCTTTTGAGAAAACATGGAGTCATCTTTGCATCCGTGTTGTCACTTACTGCTCTTTCCTGTTTCTATTACAAAATATCAGAGCATATATAATTTATAAAGAAAGGCTTTTAAACCAATGTTCTATATTCTGAAAATAAACAATCAGAGTTTGCCATCATCTTACCCAGGTTTAGGTGTTTTTTTTTTTTTTGGTTTTTTTTTTGTTTTTTTTTACTATATCACTTTTCTGTACTATGGGTCTGAGTAATTTTGTCCCTATAATCCTTTATAGTTTTACATTTATATGCATACAAAAAAATTTGTTTTTAGACATTGAAACGCAGTATTCCAACCCATATCTAACTACCCTCTGCTGAGGTACTTGCTATAGATTTGCAGAAGAGGGAGCTGATCCTTTCCACTACGTACCTACTGGTAACCATAACTGGATCCAAACAGTAGTCCAAATCCAATGAAGCATTGCAGACACTCTCAAGCTTTGGGTTGAGACCACTTTGAGTGTCAAATGACCCTTTCACAGGGATCATTGATGATCATAAGAAATTTAAGATATATGCATTACAATTCATAAGAGTAGCAAAGTTACAGTTATCAAGTAGGAATTTTAAATAATTTTGTACTTTGGAGTCACCAGAACTTGAAGAACTATATTAAAGTGTTAGAGAATTAGGATGGTTGAGAACCTATGGTCCAACTGAAAGCATCAGTTAAACACCATAGGTCATACAACCCAAACAAAAATCCTGATTCTGAGGAAGGCACTTGGATGCAAGAGGGCAGCTTGATAGATATAGTAGATGAATGGGGAAGATAATAATCAAAATTTTTTATATGACCACATGAGACTTTGAAAAACCTAGTAAAAGTTTTAAATGTTAAGGCATTCCACAAGTTAGCATTTGGAGGCCTGGTCAGTCTTGTCCCAACTTTCTTGGTTAAGGTATTGTTTGTCTAATATAGGTTCATATTTTAGAAGCCTAGCACCCATTATTGTGCAACTAAAGGGGGATGCAAATTTAAGAGTAAATTTCCATTAATATGCAGTTAATTGAATGCGGCAAGGAATAGTAACTCTGTAATTATAGCTAATAAATTTGACTCTGATTTATGCAAAGAAATCACATATTAAACAGGAAAAAAGAGGGTTTTTTTGGTATTATATGTGTGTATTGTGTAAATTTGTGCTTACCTGAATGATTGTTTTACAAGTGTATGCATGTAAATTTTTGGGCCCAAATTTGATATTTGGAGTTGTCCTTTGTCATTCTTACCCCTTATTAATTGCAGCACGGGATCTCAATCAAATCCCGAACTATGTGTTATGGATTACTTTGTAGCCAGTTTAGACTGGCTTTTTTTAATGCTCGAATGACAGGTGTGCCATCCCAAAAAGTGCTGATACGAATGCTAGGAATCCAAACTCTGCTCTTCACGGTTGCGTGGCAAGTACTTTATAATTGTTGATTTTTTTCCTCATGCACAATCTAGTGACTTTACAATCTTGGAACTGCTTCCACAAACAGGAATAAAGTGTGTAGCATATAATAATGTATCACTTTAAAATTTTCAGTGGTAAATAAACTCAATACATATGTTCAAAGTCCTAACCATAGAAAATCCCAAACATTAATGTTATTCACATTTATTATATAAACATCTATAATTTATCATATCACTTATGTTTTACACAGGCTAGTATCATTTTGATGCAAATCTCCGTTATTTGCAAGCAGGAAACCCTGAAGTTCCATTTACAGTATGGTTGGAATCCATTTCACAGATGAACCATGTATTTCTATGGCACTAGCAAAGATTCTTAAATATTTATGATAAAGAGAGAAATATTTGAAAAAATAAAACCAATGATTTAATATCACTTGGAAATCTAGTAAGTATTTATGTTTATATGTATAACAGTGTGTAGCAGGAAGAGTCCAGAAACTCTGACCTGTGGCTTACAGAGGCCCATTATATGCAACAGTAATTTCTGTGCTTAATAACTCCTAAAGCGTTCCTGACACCCAAAGACAAATGATGATGAAATACATGACCAGAACAACCAATCAGATTGTGCCACCTACATGGGGCCCAAGTGGAAGGTATAAATTAGTATACAGTTCCTGCAATAAACATGTTTGCTTTTGCCACTTGCATGACTCCCAGAATCTGTTTTGTTGACTGTGAGCCTTCTTACTCCCACCCAAGGGTCTTTGTCAGGGTTGCAAGCAACATCAGTGTTAGTATATTATATGTATATAGTTATTCTGTACATACAGTAGTGGTGATGGGAACCAATTATTGGTTAATTGCTTAGAATTTTCAAGAAGAACAAACAGAAGGCAGGCAGATAGAAAGAAATGAAAAAAGGGATGAGAAAATGAAAGAGTAAAGGAGTGGAATATACTTAAAAGAAAAAATAAAAATTTCAAATAGTAGATATATATCTACAATAAAATAATAACAAGATTATGTTTATTATTACAGAATTATTTGAATCCAGCATATTACTGTGACCAATCTCTGAAATGTGACACACTCAATGAATTTTTTTTTTGCAAAATATCTAATGGTGGGCACCGTGCATGAAGAGCCTCTGTGAGTGAGATCTTTGGAGATAGCCAACTTTCTTGCTCAACTGCCATGCATACACTCTGGTACACCTTCCAACAAACTTTATGTTTCTAACAGGCCTGTTATTTGAAAGAAATTAAATCTTAATAGGTTTTATGAGTGAAGAAAATTGATTCTGTTTACTATGATTATACTGAATAATTTTTAAAACCTATTTTAAGTTTTTTTTATTGTCTGTTGTTAATCTCAGCTTTCCCAGAGAAGACACAGTTTAAGTGGTGTGGCTTAGGACTCTCATAACAACAGGGGGTTGGGGGGCTCAGTCTCAGCTGTTTTGCTGTTATTCATCTCAGGGAAAAACAGAAATAGGAAAAATGATTCCAAGACATTCTTTCTTAAGGAAGGTGCCAGAGAGAACTCAGTGATTTTCTTCCTACTATCCATCAGCCTGAGAGATGTCTGTGAAAAAAAAAAACCTTCTATAAATGGTGCCCAACTTAAAGCAATTGGAACCCAACCTTACATATCCTTAGAACCTGAATAAAAGGTGCTTGTTGGCATCCTCAAGATTTTTCATAGTTGAGAACATTAAAGGGCATAGGAAGACATATAACCAGTGAGTCTAAGAAAAAAATGCATAATGCAGCTGACACACAATATCTCCAGCTTCATCTCAAATGGTCATGATAGTAAGTGAAAAGGCCATCAAGTGACATTCACTGGGTTTTGAGAACTCCTTTTTCTCTATTTTTTTCTATCTTGAATATGTCTAATATTATGGATCTATTTAAACGAATTTTCCTGTTTCACTTTTTCTTCTTTTGAAGAGTATCTGCAACATTTTATAAATGACATAGTATATTAAAACACTCTTCTATTTAGGGCCTTGAGGAAGTTGGTTGTGAACCAATGTGAGTGTGAACTTCAGATCTTCAATGTCTCTTGTCACTTTGATGTGAAGGATCTGAGTGCTTGAACCTTCTTCATGCTAAATAAGAAGCACCTTGTCCTTTGGTTACTAGTACTCTTCAGTCATCAAGACATAGACCACAATCGAGGCACTAGGTACTTGATATTAAAATTAGCAACACCTTCTTATAGGTGATGCATTTTTCCTCTGAGGAATCCCATCGATTTACGTATCTTTGTGGATTAGAAAATTTAGATGCCATGGAAGTTGAACCAGAAGTCCAAGAGTTAGATCATAGATGGACCATAGTAGTATTTGCTCTAAGACAATGAAGTGTGCTAGAAAATGTGCTGAAAGGACTGATTTAGAGTGGTGAAAGACTGTAGCTCAAGTGTGGGTATGGGTTCTCTTGGGCTGAGTTGTGGTTCCCATGTCTGCAGACCCAGGCAGCTGGAACCACAACTCAGAAGGCAGAAGTGCGGGAAATTGACTGTGTTTACTCCATGCAGTGCTGGGCAGGCATCAGTCTGTAAGAAGTTGCAGAACTCCACTTCGGACATGGGGAGATCCCAGTCTGCAGTCCAGTAGGGGTAGAGCTCCTGGGTTGAGTGTCTCCAGGCCTAGGTGGCTGACCAGAGATTGGCTGGTCTAAGCCCTTAGGGTCCCAGGTGCCTCTGGGAGGCCACAGAAGGACTGAGGTGGGGGACTTATGGGTTGGACTGGCCCACAGATGAAAGGGGCAAGGAAGAGAAGCTCCAGCAACACCCTGCAGGGTGGATGAGACTCTTGGTCAAGTTGACTTGCTTGGCGGGGCCAGGGATGGCTTGACAAGCTTGCTTGAGTTGGCAGGCCTCCATGGGTAGAATGTAGAGAAATCCTCTGGCAGGAGATTAGGCAGTGGCTCATTAGTTGAATGTCCCCTCTAAAAACCTCCATGCGTGGCCCCACGTACGAGAGGAAGTCCATGGTTTTAAAAGGTTTATTGTCATGGTGGAAAGTGGATGAAGCTGTACCCCATGGTCTCAGTGTGGGCCTGAGGTTAAATATCTTTTGCAAGGAGGAGGGTCTGGTAAGAAAATTCTTAATTGGCTACAACCTCTGGCCTTTAGGTATCTCATTAATATGGAGTTCTCTTGAGGCTCTGAGGCCAATAGTCATGCCCTCTACCTGTGCTACATTACCGAAGGCCACAAACCTTTTTTTGTGAGGGGCTGTGGGTGGCTGAAGCTAAGTGAAAGGTACCAGGGCCCAGGAGCAAGGCCAAACTCCTACCATCCCATTAGGGTATCTGGGGTTCAAAGCCTTCACTTGACCAGGTACCCAGCAGCCTCTCACAGCCCATTGTCCCACAACATTCTATCCATTTTATATTGTCTTGTATTCAAGAGTAACTATAGAATGTTCTGAAAATGCAGCTTCATGAAGGTGGTAAAGTTAGAGGTAGCTACCTGAAAGAACCTAGGCATTGAGTCAGTGCATCCACAAAGCACATGTGTTCCAAGTTAGGTCAAACATTCCACGTAATA
Source organism: Grammomys surdaster (assembly GCF_004785775.1). NCBI lineage: Eukaryota > Metazoa > Chordata > Mammalia > Rodentia > Muridae > Grammomys > Grammomys surdaster. Next base: position 59,065 of record NW_021618550.1, on the reverse strand, counting down.
AGACAGGAAGTAGTCGTCTATGTTGAGTGCTTCAGGTGTGGGTCAATTATAGCATACACAGAGACTGTAATCCACCAGCTGCATTGTTGAGCTGGTACTGGGTAACAATGAGTTCACTTCTGCCTCCATGTAGAGAACAAATCCAGTTCATATAATTTTTATGTGTGTGAGTGTTCTGGATTAGACTTTTATTAAACTGTGAAATAAATTAGCATTTTATTGCATTTATTGGCATGACTTTATTGCTTAATCAAAGCATGCATATATGGTGTCGTGCATGAAATATATTAATTTTAGTGGGTAGAATTAGTGCTAGATTAAAATTTGTATCTCAATTGCATATAAATACACCTTTGATATATCCTTGAATAGAAACAATGTGACCACATACTTCAGATTTACTCTCATCATTAGTTTTTCAGATTAATCAGTTTATTAATCTATCCACATGCCCATTCATTCTGACACCTCTCCTGCATCTGCCATCATCTTGAGGACATGGTTAGGTGTCAGTTTCACCCTGTAAAATCTGTCTCCTAAAGAATGGTTGTCTGTACATGAAGACTTTTCACATTCAACCATTTATGGAAACTCACACTATGCCTGGACAATAGTATGTATATAATTCCCATGTATAACATCTTCCTTTACTTCCTTATAACTCTCTTTCATCACACAGCTTGGGTCCTTCTGTCCTAAACTTAGACTAATATATATATATATATATATATATATATATCCTCTTTAATATTTAGAAATGATATGGTGCCCATAGCATGTGCAAGTGTGGGATCTATTGTACATTTAAGGACATGAATAATTATTTCTGAGAGAATACTCATATACATTTAATAAAAATAGCTTGTGTTAAAAGAGGGAAGAAGTCACATGCCATAGTCTGAAGACTCACAGGAACATTGGATATAGGTATAATTGCAGATGAATCTAGCAGGGCAGCTCATATGCATAGAAAGAGGAGAGAAAACACATTACATTGTCTGGCTTGTTGGAAGCATTTCTTGAGTTGCTAAGCTGTCATAAATAATTAAAATCAGATTGTTTACCTGAAAAGATCATTTATTTATGAAAAACTCTGTATTTATTTACAAAAAAAATACCTTCTAGTATTATTCTGTTACTCGTTTGGGAATCACCATGAACAAGACACTGCAAGGTGAGTTCTGGTGCTCAGTCCAAGGGGATATATCTAAAAGAAGCTTTTGTACCCAAAGCTCAGAGAACATTTAAGAAAAGTAAGTGGAAAGACTGATATAGAGACAGGATCAGGGAATTTGCTGTGAGATTGTGTCGACTAGTAACAGCACAGGCTATACCTATAACATCTCAACATCATGACTACTAAAATGTGAGTTGAACCTGGGATGTCAGGAGCCATAATAGGACAAGCTAATAATTAGCAGTTGATCATCCTGAATTGCTTGCCTCGGATTATTATCTGCGACAAATGTACCACATCAGCAAGGCTATGCTGGGCATATTTTAGGAAAGATCCTGCTATTAATATTCTTTTCCTATTATTATTATTATTATTGTTATTATTAAACATATATAACAATCACTAAGCAATAGCACTCCCCTTTGGAGCAGATCTCTGCAGACCCACAAAGATATACTGCCTTGTAGTGTTGCTATAAAGACAAATGGAAGACTTCTTAAGTCTTAATGATGATCCTATAAGAATTCCTAAAATCATATCAATGATTAATAAGCTCTTTTATAGTGGGAATGCTATTAAGTCCCTTTCTGATATTCAAAACTGCAATGAAAACTCTGCCAGTCTCCCAAGTGTCATCAGTTAACAGCACTTAGGTAGTAACCAGACTCTCTCCTGCTCAGAGCACATTCCAAGGTGGTTGTAAAACAATTAACCAAAGGTCACTAAAAGGGAACTCATGATCTATTATAGGTGCTAGGACAGAAGAGAAAGTATTGCCTGGATTTATCTATACAAAACTTCACTAATTTCTTAGTTATAGTTTTAAACCTTCAGTGAACCTGTCGAGCTAGACAAGTGATGGATGTTTAGCCAGATAATTACTCCTAATGGATATGAATGTAAACATTCTCGATTGTAAACTTCTATTTCAATTTCTGATTTTAATTTTGGTGTGAACTTGTGATGAACTTAGTAACATGTGATCAGGTACTCCAAATGATGTATAAGACAAAGGGATGTTCGTTAGCTGTCACTTCACTTCTTTCTCTCTCTCTCCCACTCTCCCACTCTCTCTCTCTCTCTCTCTCTCTCTCTCTCTCTCTCTCTCTCTCCCTTCTTCCTTCTTCCCTGCTTAGAATCTCTCTACTTAGAATTTTTCCTTTGTTAGAATTTTTTCCTTTTCCCCACTTAGAACTTTCCCACTTTCCCCCTTAGATAACTTTCATAGGAAACTTATTACACTTAGCAATAAACTATAATAAATTCTTTAAGTGTCTTCTCTTCCTGTGACCTCAAACCAACAGACCTAAGTTAGAGCCTAGCAGCACCTGCAGAGAGAGTACTAAGGTTATTTGCCTAATTCCCTGCTGTCCCTGGGTGGAGGTGCTAGTGGCCAGAAACTGCAGTTTCTGGCCTCAGAGGATCAAAGAGATTGCAGGTCAGCTACAGTAGCCTAGTAAGTAAACTTTAGTAAGGTAGAGAAGTAAACCTTATTATACAGCAACCTTAAATACCTCCTTTTTTTTCTTTTTTTTAAAATTTTATTGGATGTTTTATTTACATTTCATATGTTGTCCCCTTACCCCATCCCCCACCCACCCAGGAACCCCCTATCCCCTCACCCCTCCTCCTTCTTCTCTGTGGATGTAACCTCTATCTACCCCCCCCACTCCCACCTCCCCACCCTCAAGATTCCCACCCCCTGGGGCGTCCAGCCTTCATGAGGTCAAGGTTCTCTTCTTCCACCTATGCCCAGCAGGGCCCTCCACTCTTAAGTATTCAGCTGAAGCCCTGGATCCCTCCCTAAGTGCTCCCAGGCTGGTGGTTTAGACCCTGGGAGCTGTGGTTGGTTGGTAATGTTGCTCTCCTCATGGTGCCGCAAATCCTTTCAGCTCCTTCAGTCTTCACTCTAACTCCTCCATTGAGAACCCCATTATCAGTTCAATGGCTAGTTGTGAGCATCTGCCTCTGAATATGTCAGACTCTTGAAGACCTCTGAGGAGACATCCATATCAGGCTCTTATCAGCATGCACTTCCTGACTTCCACATCAGCATCTACCTTTGGTGACTGCACATGGGATGGATACTCAGGTGGAATGGTCTTCAGACAGCCCCTCCTTCAGTTTCTGTCCCTCACTTTGTCTCCATATTTGCTCCCTTGAGTATTTTGTTGCTCCTTCTAAGAAGGACCGAATCACCCTCACTTGGTCTTCCTTCTTCGGGGGGGTGGGGGGGTGGCGCACGCCAGTAATCCCAGCACTTGGGTGGCAGAGGCAGGCGGATTTCTGAGTTCGAGAGTTCAAGGCTAGCCTGGTCTACAGAGTGAGTTCCAGGACAGCCAGGGCTACACAGAGAAACCCTGTCTTGTAAAACAAAAAAAAAAAAAAACAAACAAACAAGTACTTCATAATTTCGCCGAGCGGTGGTGGCACACGCCTTTAATCCCAGCACTTGGGAGGCAGAGGCAGGCGGATTTCAGAGTTCAAGGCCAGCCTGGTCTACAGAGTGAGTTCCAGGTCAGCCAGGGCTACACAGAGAGACCCTATCTCAAAAAACCAAAAAAAAAAAAAGACTTAAATACCTCCTAAGATCAAGTCTTACCCCCTCCGACGCTCTTCCAATTCCCAACCCCTCGGCTGCCTCAAGAAGAACCGACTGACCGGAGGAGAAGAAAGATCACCTTCTCCCACCAAGCTGGGGCTGGCTCCCGGCACTGGGAGGCACCAATGAACGTTACAATCAGAATGGGCAAAAGTACTTGAGGCTTTACATTTATAAAATCTATAGAGTAGCTGCTAAAGGTCAGCAGAAAGATGCTCCACACTAGGGAATAGCACAGCACAAAAATTGATTGTCCAGTTTGTAAAAGTCATCCCTGAAAACCTACATGCACTTAATGTTATATGGACTTAACATGGAGTTATATTTACAAGTTTGAGTATAAGTGTGTATGCAAATATGTAAGTCCATAAAAACAATTAATGGGAAAAAAGGCATGAATTTGAAAGAGAGCACTGACATGTATTTGGTGCCAGTTGGAATATGGAAAGGTAAGAGAAGATTTTGTAATAAAAATTCAGGCTAAAAGACATAGAAAAAAAATCTGAAGTAGCTGCATGGCCACAATAACATGTTGACCTAGCTTTGAAAGGTCAATAGAACCAACTATGTACTGTCTAGAATGGTACCATATCTGAAACACCCTGACATAGGGAAAACATAACAAGGAAATTACGTAGAACACGATAGAAATCAAAATAATGTTCATCTCATAAACAGTTGTTTTTTTCTGTTGTTGAAAGAGAAGCACATCCCCTGAAAATAAACATTGACTTCATTTCAGGCAGAGACATAAGAGAACCACAGATGTGTAATGAGCTACTGACCTTATGAGTCCTGAAGCTCTACCTACCACTTGCTGATTTGCGTGTACCCAAAGAATAGCCCACAGACATGAGGACTTCTTCATAGTCATGTCACACACTGTTCTGGAGTCAGCCTCATACAGATCACACAGAGACATGAGTGTGCCCACTCACCTCCTGGGGTTGCTGCTGCTGTGGCTTACAGGTAAGGAAGACAGCACTGGAAATTTATTTATCTGGTTGTAGTCAGTGATGCTTGGTCTCAGTGAAAATCTTCTTGCAACAGAATTAATCATATAGGGATTTACTTTCAATTTTCTAATCTTAGATATCAGATGTGACATACAGATGACTCAGTCTCCAGCTTCCATATCTTCATCTGTGGGAGAAAGTGTTACCATCACATGTCGAGCAAGTGAGGACATTTACAGAGTTTTACACTAGTATCAACAGAAACTAGGGAAATCTCCTCAGATACTGTTCTATAACTCAAACAGCTTGGCAGATGATGTGTTCAGTGGCAGTGGATCTGGAACACAGTATTCTCTCAAGATCAAAAGCCTGCAGTCTGGAGATGTTGCAACTTATTACTGCTGAGAGTGTTTATTTTAGCTATGGCTTAAATGTCAATGTGATGTTTTTATATTGGGATCACAGAAACTTTTATGTGTACTAAATCTCTAGCCCTTTCCCCAGGCATAATATTCAAACAAGGGAATGATTCTCATGACTCAGAAAACAAAACAATAAGAAAAACAAAAGAAAACAAAAAAAAACCTAACTTGTTCTTGAGTAATAGAGTTATTGAAACAGTTGAACTTCATTCTACAGAGTTGTCAGCACACACACACACACACACACACACACACACACACACACACTCATACCCTGCAAGGTAGAAGCATTTCAGCAAGAAAATTTTTATCTGTATATAGGAAATATAACTGGGAAAGGAGTCTGATGAGAAAGTTTAGTGATTAAGAACATTGACTCTACTTATAGAACATCTGGGTTTTGAGTCCCAACATGCACATGACCCCTAGATCTTAATAATTCTAATTCAAGGAATTTTTTTAACCACTCTCCTATCCTCTGAGTGAGAGGAATCCAGTCAGTGTCCAGAAGGGTAAAAAAGCTGCAAACAAGTGAGAACAAAACTCAGTTTTAATTGACTTCATCAACCTGCATCAGACTTGAGGAGTCTGGTATCAGGTAGTATAATCCCAACAAACTTATACATGGTATAGTTTGGAAAAAAAGTTTCGTGATATAATATAATCCCTGGTATACAAAGAAGAAATTTTACATAGAAAGTCAACCTAGGGTATATGTCATTCTTTCCAAGTTGAGTTTTAGAGATAAGCTACCTGTACCATCTTAAGATCTGAAGGAAGACTCTGGCATATTCTTGATCTTACTAATAATATGGATGTCATTCATTCAGCCATTGCTGATCCTGGTTGTTAGAACTCAAGGGCAACCCCATAGGAAGACCAACAGTACCAACTAACCTGAACCCCTGGGAGCTCCCAAGCCTAAGCCACCGCATCCAAACAGCCTGCATGGACTGGTCCATGGCCCTCAGTACATATGCAGCAGAGGACTGCCTTGTCTGTCTTTAGTGGAAGAGGATGTGCCTAACTTGTAGAGACTTATGTTCCAGGGAAGGGGGATGTGGTGGTAAGGGGGTGAGGTGGGGAGAGGTTGAAGGTGGTGGTGTCACAGTTGGGAGCACCATCTCAGAGGTAAATGGGAGTCGAGTGAAGAACTCTTGGAGGGGGATTGGGATGGGGGCACCATTTGGAATTTAAATAAATAAAACAGTTTTTAAATGATTAGAAGAGAGAGAAATTAAAAAGGTCATGCAAAAACTATACACATTTACTCTTTATATTTAATGCTTAGAAAGAACACACACACACAATTGCCTCCCAGACTGGCTACTTCAAACTTATTCAACTGCAACATTCTTTAAAGAAACATTTTTTTTTCTATTATGGAGTGGTAAAGAATAGTCATTCTCACAAAGGTTGTGTATTTTGTATTAATACCATCTATCCATATATCTTCAAAATGCTACTTGGTAATGTTAGAACATTTTATTGTTCAAATGATTGTTGGATCACACTAATTTGTCTATATTTAGGAAAAATGTTCATCATAGATTAATCTAAAAGTTTCAGAGATATCCTACATGTCAGTAGTCCCTATTCATGAACAGTGCCTACCAATATCAGCATCTGTCATTTCAGATGTAAACTTGTCAGCATCAACGGGCCCACACTGGTACACCATTATTATTCAGAATGCAGAGCTTATCTTATGACTCTGTCTTGGGTTTACATAACATGACTTTTAACACATGTGTAATGAGAAATATTTTTCATTATAGTTTCATATGTCTTGTTTCAGTATCTTCTGAGCCCTGATCATTTTATTGTTCTTTTCTCCTAATAACTAATGTTTAATAATTATTTTATTGTTTCTATAGTTTATACTTTCTCAGCATTTTATGAAGTTTTAAGTTAATGTAACAATGTACCCCAATGGAAGAGTTAGGGGAGGGACTGAAGGGGCTGAAGGGGATTGAAACTCCATAGGAAGAACAAGTATATCAACTAATTGGACCACCCAGAGCACCCAGGGACTAAACCACCAATCAAAGAGTACACATGGAGGGACCCACGGCAGCAGCTGCTTGTGTAGCAGAGAGTTGCTTTATCTGGCATCAATGGGAGGGGAGGCTCTTGGTCATATGGAGGTTGATACCACAGCATAAGGCAATACTAGAGTGATGAGGTCAGAATGGGTGAGTGGGTGGCAGAGCACCCTCATAGAGGCAAAGTGATGGGGGATTGGATGGGGGTTTGTGGAGGAGAAACAGGGAAGGGGAATAACATTTGAAATGTATAATAAGCAAAAAAAAATAGAGTTTTCATTTTGTCTTTTCTGGTTGATATTGTTGCTTTCATGCACGATCAGTCCCCCAACCCCTCGTTTCTTCTTTTTCCTGAGTGGTATCTCATGACTGGTTACCTTACATCATATTCATCCATTACCCTATTGAAAATCATCATATTTAATCTTATGACTTGATAATTCAAATAAATTTATTATTTGAAAAATACTCTGTATATTTATTCTAAATGTGGAAATAAGGTTTCAAATTGGAAATATTTCATCACCTGTGTGTAAATACAAAAGGTGAATTATTTGTTATTTGACTGATGATGCAGCATGTAGAATAGTAAAAAATGCTATATATTTGAAAGGTTATTAGGGTCTACAGTAGTACTGGCTAGTTTCATGTCAACTTGACATATGCTAGAGGTTTTTGAGTAAAGGAAATCACAATTTAAAAACTTTCTTCATAAAATTGGCCTGTAGCTAACATTTTGCATTACTGTCTTATGTGGGAGGGACCATGACATTGTGGGTAGAGCCACCCTTGGGCAGTTTGTCCTGGGTGTTGATAGAAATTAGACTGAATAAGTTATGAGCAACAAGCTAATGAGAATATTGCATCATGGCCTCTGCATCATCTCCTATATCCATGCTCCTGCCCTGCTTTAGTTTTGCTATGAACTTCCTCAGATCATCTGAGATATGTAATGTGAAGTAAGCCATTTCCTTTTCAAGTTGCTTCGACTATGGTGTTCATCATACCAATAAAAACCCTAAGGAGGACAACAGTATATAAAGATCTCAAAAAAGAAAGGAAGAAAGAAATAATGAAAAAAAAGAGAGAGAAAGATCAAAAGGAAAACAATCCATTTAAAAAGTAGGGCATAGAGGTTAACAGAGTATTGTCAGAAGAAATAAAAAATGACTAAGAGGTATTTTAAAAGTATTCACCATTCTTAGCCATTATAGAAATGCAAGTTAAAACTTCTGTATTATTTCATATTACCCAAGTCAGACTGGCTATTTAAGAAAACTAAAGACTTAAAATTCTGGCAAGGATGTGGAGAATGGAATGTTACCATTCTCTGTTGGAGAGATTGCACTTAATGCTGCCATTGTGGAAATCCTTGTGGCAGTTCATTAAAAACTAAAGTTAGATCTGTCACAGTAACCAACTCTGCCACTTCTAGGAACTTACCAAAAGGAATATGTTTCCTACTACAGATCATCTGTGATCACATGATCATCTGTGTTCAGGGTTTCTCTATTCACAATAGCTAGGATGTGGAAACATTCTAGATGTCCATCAACTGATAAATGGATAATGAAAAATGGTTTCCTCTGTCATATTCATAATGTATATTGTTCTCATTAGTACAAGGTAACTTAAAATAAGGTATATGTAAAGTCACATATATGTTATAATGAATTTACAAAATAACAAACGTATTTACATAACCATTGTAACTAAGACATCAATATCAAACATAAGCAATTTTTAAATCATGCAAAAATATAGATGTTAAAATCCCCTGTTCTTGAATGGCTAATTGTGATGGAAACTAGAAATGCATATTTAAACTTTTCATTAAATGCTGCAGAAACAAAACAACAATAGCATCAAAGGTTAGAAAGACGCCCTCTCCCATGAGAATGGGTGGGTAATATAAATGTTGTGGTAATCATCATAATATCATAAGCAATATCTAGGTTCAATCAAATCCCAATATCATTCTTCATGGAGAGGAATAAAAAAGCAACAATATTAAAAGTTAAAGAAAATAGAGGAAAAAGAACATCAGAACTCTTTCCATACATGATCTGAAATGATACTAGAGAATGATAATAGAAACAGCATGGTGTTGACAAAAATGAATTATACGTGTACATCAATAGTACTGAAGATCCACATTTAAGTCAACACAAATGTAAAAATTTGATCTCTCTCTCTCTTTCTCTCTCTCTCTCTCTCTCTCTCTCTGTGTGTGTGTGTGTGTGTCTGTCTGTCTTACGCACACACATCACACACACATCACACACACACACACACACACACACACACACACCAACTGGAGGGAAGGTAGAAATGTCAACAAATAGTGATGGGAACACTGGATATTAGATATCTACACTGAGAAGAATGAACCTATAACCTTGTCTCACATCCTGCATTAATATCAACTCAAAATGGATAAAACATTGCAAGAAAACTGCAAGATAACTCCAGATACTCACAATTTTACAGAAGGGAAGATATCAAATATGCTACAACATTGCTACATAGGTGAGAGTGTTCTAAATAGGACTGGAATCATTCTAGTAATAAGGTCAACAAATAATAATAGGAAACTTTGAAACTAAAAGTCTTCTGCACACAAAAGGGAACAGTCAGTTGACTGAATAGTTTTTAATTGAAAAAGTGGAAAATCTTTATCAATTTTACATCTGACAGATGATAAATATCTAGAATAAAGAAATCAAAAAGCAAACTCTATAAACAAAACCCAATAAAATTGGCCGTAAATATGAAGGAACCACATGAAATCCCATGATCTTATGCCACAAAAATTATTATTTATTAAATTTTTAAAAATGTTTTAAGGGCAGTATCCTCTTTGATGGAAAAGTTTCCAGAACTATATTATTAAAACAAATTCTAATGCAGTGATGACTTCATCATTTTAAGTTGTTGGTCAGGGAGAATGCAGAGGCCACCTAAACAAAATAGAGGCTTGTCTTGTTGCTTGCTTGTCTAAAAATATAGGTGACATGGCCACATTGATCTTGATACCATATACTTTGGATATACAATATAGAAAAATCAAAATAGAAGTGAGCTAGAAGCTTCTTCACTTCTGAGTAGCTTTGATAGTTTAACATTTGCTGGCAAAGAGAAGTAATTGGTGGCCTCAGCCCTATAGGAATCCAGCCATCTGCTAGCCTAAACTGACAAGCAAGATGTGTCTATCTGCATAGTGACGAGAGTACAGTTATGTAACCAAATGCTTTCTTGCTAAATTTGATTATCATCCTAGAGAAATATACATTAAATATGGTCAAACACACTTGGTGTGTAGATCACAGTCCCCAGGTAGGAATTACATATTGAACCAAGTGCCAAGTTTCCCTCTATGTATAGAAACATATTTATATTTATATTTATATTTATATTTATATTTATATTTATATTTATATTTATATACTTACGTGAATTCCACCCTCTGTTTTAAACCAAGAAGCCTTTTTCATAGGGAAGTTCAAATGAAGATATTTATGGCTGTTCAATGTGCTGAGAAAAAGAGACAGATGATTGCTAAGCCATGAAGAAGTAATTTACACCATGTGAATAACATCTCCTAATGCTCAGGGAACACTGCAGAAGTGGGAACAGAAAGATTCTCAGAAGTGGAATATATATGAATTGTCATCCTCTGGAAAAGAAACATCGATCACAATTACAACCTCTCAGCAGCTGGGCATGTGTGTACTGTGTATATACAAAATGTATCTGAAAACAGTGAATCACAGGTGGAGGAGGGGATATATGGGAATTTAGCATTACTGATGAACTAAGGACTAATTCTGTGACAAGGAACATTGTTGCTATTAACTGTCTACCCATGGATGATTACATCAGGCTGCAGCAAATACTTCTAATCAAGGGTCAACATAGATGATCTGGGTAAACATTTTCACAAATAAAACCCCAAATTTTTCATTAAACTGGGAAATGGACTGGTAAAAATTCAGGATAGAGTTTAGAGGAGGACAAGCAGTATGTGAGGGGAGATAATCAGAGTATATTACCTACATATATTAAGTTTTCAAAGAACTAGTCAATATTTATTTAAATAAGTGAAAATGAAAACAAATGAAACTATATGTTTGAAATGTGAAGTATTTGTAAGTCAACGTACATGCTCATGAAGACATCACTACAGTTAGTAGCAGAATTCAGACCTTGGTTCCAAAGTTTTCCTGTGATCATATTTATTGTGATGTCCATTATTAAGTTTCCTAATCAAATGAAAAAAAAAACACTTATTTTTCTTTAAGGATAACATTCATTAAATCCAAGTGGTGGTATAGCATTTCTGTATTTAATTAACTGAATTACTGATTAGGGGCAGTTTGAGTCTATGAATTCCATACGATAAGGATTATCCAAAGCTCAGTAATGTTAACTCAGTGATGTTGTCATCTAGTAACTCTTTTATTGAGCATAGAGTTTAGGAAATCCTCAGTTCAACATGAATTGCATGTGTTTAAGCATGGATGAATTACTATTTTTCTCCCTACTTAGTTATCTCTATGTGGCATTTTATCCATTCACATGTGCTCTGACAGAGGACCTTACTCTCCAGTAAACATTTCTACATAAAGCCCCAAGGTAATGAGAGTCAGAATCAAGGGTATTCTGAAAAAGTGAGATAGGATATCAAAATTCTTCTCACTCATAGCATTCTTTGAACTCAGACTCCTTGATGTGGATGACAGCATGTGGTCTTTTAGGGATTAGGTTTTTATTCATATCTAACATAAAACTAATATATTCTCATTTCCATGATGAAGTGCTAATGCTGAATCAATAGAAATTTTCCTTAAATTCAATAAGAAAACAAACTACATTATAAAATTTAATTTATTCATTTCTAATATGCTAAGAGAGTCTTTCCCTCAATAAAAGTCCTTTCTTTAGGAGGTCCTGTTACTTGCTAAATAGGTATATGATCCTCTTGGAAGTATACACAGGTTATTTGCCAAATTCGACAACTGGTTACCTAATGAATGCTCCATCTTTTAGATTGAGGCTTAAAACTCTTTCAATTACATATGATAGTAGAGCTTTTAAATGTATTGATATGCTAAACAGAGATTTTGTACCCTTTGTTGAAGTTTTGCATTAAAATTATTTCTCAGAATTATGGTTGTCACATAAAATGTGACATGTTTAAAGTATATAAAACTCACACGATTGAGACATACTTAACATCATCAGCACTTGAACAAAAGACACTTCCAACACTTTCCAGATGTCTTCAAATTTTATTCCCAGAACAAAAAGGATTAGCATGATAAAGCTATATATGACATTTTTGAAGCTTGATCAAATTAGAAATACTGATGTCAGGCCATGGGTAATTTTAGCTGCAGTATCTACCACATCAATTCTTAGCAGAGCAGCATTCTTGAAATTCATAAGCTCCCTACGTATCATTAAAACTTACAGAGAGCTGTTAGAATTATGCCAAATACACTGCCAGTGTCATTAAACTTCTTTCTAGTTATAATGACTACCACTGTAAATTTTAGAACTAGCATGAATCTAATGATATTTGACATGACACTCAAGATGGCTCCTTACCCTTAAATTCTGAACCCTCTTCCAGTAATTTGAATAGGATAAAGAGCATCAATCCATTCTTCCAAATGCCTACCTAAATCCTCTTGTATATTCAACACATTAGTAACATTTTTTTGCTAGATGATTAACAAAAGTAGCTGTCTTAGCTTCTTGTGTCACTGCAATTCCATAAGCAGTGGTGCTAGCAATTGATGTAATTGAAGCTGTTATGCCAGCAATAACCAACCCCACTGCACTCTTGCTTCTGCTTAAAGCTTATCTCATCTCTTCCTGTACTTAAAAGCAATTTTTAGAATAACAAGGTTCTGTGATATTCATGGCACTAACACAAAAGCTGTTTGATAGACCCCCATAACTCACATGCTAGATTTTAAAATACAAACACAATTAGTAGGTGTACAATCAATGTAGCTTACATTAAATGCTGAAGAGGAAACAAAAGTATTTTTAACTTGACAATTAAAAGAGCCTTAAGACATGTGCTAACACCTGTTTTAAATCCAGATCCTGCCCCAACTTTATCTCTTGATAATATAATGTCTGTGGTCTGTGAGTTGTATCTTGGCTATTGTCAGATTTTGGGCTAATATCCACTTATGAATGAGTGCATACCATGAGTGTTCTTTTTGTGATTGGGTTAACTCACTCAGGATGATATTTTCTAGTTCCATCCATTTACCTAGGAATTTCTCGAATTCATTGTTTTTAATAGCTGAATAATACTCCATTGTGTAAATGTACTACATTTTCTATATCCATTCCTCTGTTGAAGCACATCAGTGTCCTTTCCAGCTTCTGGCAATTATAGACAAGGCAGCTATGAACATAGTGGAACATGTGTCCATGTTATATGTTGTAGCATCTTTTGGGTGTATGCCCAGGAGTGGTCTCACTGGATCCACAGGTAATACTACGTTCAATTTGAGAAACCGCTAGACTGATGTCAAGAGTGGTTGTACAAGCTTACAATTCCACCAATAATGGAGGAATGTTCCTCTTTCTCCACATCAACGCCAGCATCTGCAATCACCTGAGAGTTTTTAATCTTAGCCATTCTGACTGGTGTGAGGTGGAAATACAGTGTTGTTTTGATGTACACTTCCCTGATGAGTAGAGATGTTGAACATTTCGTTAGTTGCTTCATGGCCATTCAATATTCCTTAGTTGAAATTATTTTTGAGCTCTGTCCTCCAATTTTGTAGGGTTGTTTGATTGTCTGGAGTCTAGTTTCTTGAGTTCTTTGTAAATTTTGGATATTAACCCTCTATCAGATGTAGTATTGGTAAAGATCTTTTCCCAATTTGTTGGTTGCCATTTTGTTCTATTGATATTTTCCTTTGTTTTACAGGAAGGTTTGCAATTTTATGAAGTCCCAGTTGTCAATTCTTGATCTTAGAGCATAAGCCATTGATATCCTGTTCAGGAACTTTTCACTTTCACCCATGTGTTTGAGGTACTTCTCTACTTTCTCTTCTATTTGTTTCAGTGTGTCCAATTTTATGTGGAGGTCCTTGATCCACTTGGACTTGAGTTTTGTACAAGCAGATGAGAATGGATCAAATTCCATTTTCCTACAAGCTGACCTCCTGTTCAACCAGCACCACCTGTTGAAAATGCTGTCTTCTTTCTACTGAATAGTTATAGCTCAATTGTCAAAGTTCAAGTGACTATAGGTATGTGAGTTCATTTCTGGGTTACATTGATCTTCTTGCCTATATCTGTACAAACACCGTGCAGTTTATGTCACTACTGCTCTGTAGTACAGCTGGAGGTCAGGAATGGTGATTCAACCAGAAGTTTTTTTATTGTTGAGAATAGTTTTGACTCTCATGTTTTTTTGTTTGTTTGTTTGTTTGTTTGTTTGGTATTTGGTATTTGAATGAATTTGAGAATTGCTCTTTTTATCTCTTTGAAGAATTGAGTTAGAATTTTGATGACGATTGCATTAAATCTGTAAATTACTCTTGGCAAGATGGCCATTTTTACTATATTAGTCCTTCCAATCCATGAGCCTGAGACATCTTTCCATCTTCTGAGATCTTATTGGATTTCTTTCTTCAGGGACTTGAAGTTCTTGTCATACAGATCTGTCACTTCCTTGGTTAGATTCACACCAAGTTATTTTATATTAATTGTAACTATTGTGAAGGGTGTTGTTTCCCTAATTTCTTTTTCAGCCTGCTTATTCTTTAAGTAGAGGAAGGCTACTGATGTTTGAGTTAATTTTATATCCAGCCACTTTGCTGAAGTTGTTTATCAAGTTTAAGAGTTCTCTGGTTGAAGTTTTAGGGTCACTCAAGTACACTATAATATCATTTACAAATAGTGATATTTTAACTTCTTCCTTTCCAGTTTTTATCCCTTTGATCTCCTTTTGTTGTCTAATCTCTCTGGCTAGGACTTTGAATACTATACTGAATAGATAGTAATTGAGTAGGCAGCCTGTTCTAGTCCCTGATTTTAGTGGGATTGCTTCAAGTTTCTCTCCATTTAGTTTGATGTTGGCTACTGGTTTGCTGTAAATTGCTTTTACTATGTTTAGGTACGGGCCTTGGATGCCTGTTTTTTTCCAGGAATTTTAGCATAAAGCAATGTTGAACTTTGTCAAATGATTTCTCAGCATCTAGTGAGATGATCATGTGTTTTTCTTTGAGTTTGTTTATATAGTGGGTTACATTGATGGATTTCTGAATATTGAACCATCCCTGCATTCCTGGTATAATGCCTATTTGATCATGGTGGATTATTGTTTTGATGTGTTCTTGGATTTGGTTTGTCAGAATTTTATTGACTATCTTTGCTTCAATATTCATAAGGGAGATTGATGTGAATTAGTTTTTCATTGTTGAGACTTTGTGTGGTTTAGGTATGAGCATAATTGTGGATTCATAAAATGAATTGAGTAGTGTTCCTTCTGTTTCTATTTTGTGAAATAGTTGATATAGAATTGGTATTAGATCTTCGTGAAAGGTCTGGTAGAATTCTTCACTAAAACCATCTGTTGACCCTTGATCTTTGACAAGGAAGACAAAAATATAAAATAGATAAAAGAAAGTATCATCAATAAATGGTACTGGTGTAACTGGCAGTCTGTATGCACAAAAATGAAAATAGATTCATATGTGTCACCTGGCATAAATCTTAACTACATGTGGATCAATTACTTCAACATAAAACAATAGACACTAAATCTAAGAAAAGAGAAAGTGGGAAAGATCCTCGAACGTACTGGCAAGAGAAAAGGCGGGGAGAGGATTTCCTAAACACAACACCATTTGTTCAGGCTCTAACATCAAGAATTGATTAATAGAATCTCATTAAAATTAAAGGCTTTTTTTTGGGCAAAAATCACAGTCAGTAAGCAAATTGCCAGCCTACATATTAGAACAAGTCTTCATTAACTCCATATCCTATAGAAGGTTAATATCCGAATTATAGGAAGAACTCAAGAAGCTACCTCCAGAAAACAAACAACTCAATCAGAAAATTGAGGAATAAAACTAAACAGAAATATCACAACAGAGTCATCCCAAATGGCTGAGAAGTCCTTAAAGAAATGTTCAAAGTCCTTAGTCGTCAGTGAAATAAAAATCAGAAGGACCCAAATATTCCACTTTGCACCAACCAGAAAGGCTAAGAACAAAAATTCAGGTGACAGCACAAGTTAGTAAGAATGTGGAACACTCCTCCATTGCTGGTGGGATTCCAAACTGGTACAACTACTCTGGAAAGGAATCTTGGGGACCCCCAAATAAATGGAAATAGGTCTATTTGAAGATCCAACTATACCACTCTTGTGTATATACCCAAAAGATGCCCCAACATGTCATATGAGCACATGCTCCACTACATTCATAGCTGCCTTATCTGTGATAGTCAGAAGCTGTAAACAACCCTAATATCCGAGAAAGGAAGAATGGGTACAGAAAATGTGGTTCAATTACATAAGGGAATAATATTCAGCTATTAAAAACGAGGACAGCATGTGTTTTGCAGTCAAGTGGAAGAGACTAGAAAATATCATCCTATGGAGGTAACTCAGATCCAATAGACATGCAAGGTATGCACTCAGTAAATAGTCGATATTAGCTAAAAAGTACAGAATTTATATTATACAGTCCACAGAACTCAAGAAGATTAACATGATAAACGGCCCAAGTGAGGATACTTCAATTCCACTTGAAAGGCAGAAGAAAATTATCACGGGAGACAGAGGGAAGGATCAAGGAACCTGGATAGGAGAGAGGACTGGGAGGGGAAAGAGACAACATGATCAGGTATTGGGCTTGGGAGGAAGACAGAAGAGAAGTGCTGAGTGCAAACTGAATGAATAGAAATATGCAACCAGGGGGATGGGAGTTAGGGGGACCATCTAGTATGTACCACAGACCTAGGAGGTGATAGTATCTCATGACTCAAAGGGAGGGACTTTAGATGAAATGCCCAACAGTGAGATGAGGGAGTATGTAGAGTCCACCTCCAGGATCAAGACAAGGCATCAAGTGGGAGTATGGTGGTTGCCATCCCACAGACAAAAACTCTGGCCCAGAATTGTTCCTGTCTCAAAGAGCTGCAGGGACAAAAATGGAGAAGAGACGAAGGGAAAGGAATCCCAGTGATGAGCCCACTTTGGGATCCTTCATAAGGACAGGCCCCAAGGCCTGACAGTATTCCTGATATTATGGTGTGTTTACAGAGAGGAGTCTAGGATGGTGGTGCTCTGAGAGAATCAACTACCTACAGACTGAGACAGATGCAGATACTTACACCCAACCATGAAGTCAGGGACTCCTGTGGTTGAATTGGGAAAGGCTGGAAGAAGGAGAGGAGAAGGGAGACCCCATAGGAAAACCACCAATGTCAACTAACCCAGACCTCTGAGATCTCTCAGACACTAAGCCACCAAGAGGCATCATACATGAGCTCTTCTGAGGCCCCTGACACATAGCAGAGCACCCCCTGATCAGGAATAAGTGGCAGAAGATAGATCAAACCCTAAGCGAGATTTGAGAACCCAGGGGGAGGGGAGGACTGGTGAACATACTCTTGGAGACAGGAAGGAGGAAGAATGGGATGAGGAATTGTTGGAGCACAGACTCGGAGACAAGAAATGGTTCACAAACCAGAGTAAAAGAAAAAAGGTAATGATAAAATCATGCATACACACACATGCAGGGCTGTGTTGTAAGCTCATGGGCATGGGTCCTGTTTGGCTGAGTTGTGGTTCCTGTGGATCTGTCGCCCCAGGCAGCTGGAACCACTGCTCAGAGGGGAGAAGCATGAGAATTTGACTGCTTTTACTCCAAACGGTGCAGGGAGGACGCTGGGCTATGAGAAGCCATAGAGCTCCATTCCTGGCCTGGGGAGATCTCAGTTTGAGACCCAGAGGGGGCATGCTGGGAGTGACTGGTCTCAGACTCCTGGGTTCCCAGGCAACACTGGGAGCCATGGAAGACTTGAGACTGTGGGCATATGGGTTGGACCCGCCTGCAGCTGAGAGGGGTGAGGGAGAGAAGCTCTGCAGCACCCTGTAGGATACTGAGACTCTTTGTCACAGCGTTGCCCTATATGACTAAAAGAGATGGATCAATGGAGGTCTTTGGGCTTCAGTCAGAAGCCTGGAGTCTGGGAGCATCCCTTACAGGGATACCTGTTGAGTCTCTGGCCAACACTAGAACAAAACCATGGTATCCTTTCATGGACACACACACACACAAACACACACATGCACATATTTACCTGGCCCAAATGACTGTTTAAACAATTTTACAAGTGCAGTACACTTGCATATGTACCCACACATGAGAGAGAGAGAGAGAGAGAGAGAGAGAGAGAGAGAGAGAGAGAGAGAGATCACATTGGTGGATGAGCAAATTCCCAAAGGGCATACTTTATTTTATCCTCTCAGCCTTCTTAAACATTCATAGAAAAAGGTTCTGTATAAAATTACCACACAGATAAAATGGTACAAAAATGGTGTTACAGAAGAACATTGATTATAATTTCAAAGCAGTGTTTTATTCTATAAAATTGTTATAAGTTCAAAGAAACAGTTTCATACATCCTTGCTTTGTGATGGTGCATACTTGTGGCACATCCTTGTACCCACCTTAAAATGAATGTTGTATCCTTGATCACAAATCTACCCCAAGCCTATTTTTCTTATTAGTGGAATTTATGAAAGTTCATTGTGTTCCTAATTATGTAGTCTTTATTTACTATTTTATGAGTGGGAACACATTCGATTCTTGATTCTAAATTATTATATTTTCTGGTAAAACAACTAAACAATGTCCTTAAACTTTCTTCTTAATTTTATTTGAATCAAATCAAGACTTCTATAACTTCATTAATTCATCTAAACAGCATTATTATATGAAAGTTCATGGGCCTAGTCCCAAGAATCATTAGCCTATGTAGTAGTGGTAAGAAAGGCATACGAGCAGTAAAAGACAATCCTAGGATGAAGTCCCTGGGAATCATGCATCTAAGAGCACACCCATCACAACCATACAAAATGTTGAGGTATCTCCAGAAAATCCACTTGCTTGCCATAACTCTTTCTATATGTCTTGTGTCAATGCACCATGAACATTAAATATCATAACACCTGTGTGGGTACATTTTAGTCACTGTACTCTGGCTGAATCCTCTGAATGTACATCTATCAAATTTATTTCTATGTATTTGTCCCTTCCTCTTACATCATGTCCACTGATATACACTCATCTGTGGAAAGTTGTGTTCTCCATGAAGCTGGAAAAGTTTTGTTGGTGGTAGGATATGATGTAGAACACAGATCCTTCAACAGGCAAATGAACATTTATTAGAGTATGAAGATCTAGTTTTCCAAATGGTGATTATTTGAAGAGTAGAGGGGTAGCTTCATCTTAATAACTCATCCTGTCCCAGCATCTGCAGTTATTCCAAGATAGAATGGAGATACACATTTTATTCTCCAAAGTTAAATAGTCAATCTTCACACATGAAGTTTTGAGTAGCTCCAGGTTCAGTGAGTGCTTTCCTTGCTACTCTCCCATTTAGGACAGAGCCATTACCACAGACTCAGGTGTACAACAATGGTTGCAAGCTATTTTCCCTGTTGATTTTTTTTTGATCTATTCTCTGCAATTCTTGATATGAAATAACAGTGCAGTAAAAACAACCCAAGTAGAACATTTTTTTCTTGTTCATCATAAAATGGTCATAGGTTCCCTACATTGTATCCCTTCTGCTTAACATATTCTTGTGACTTAGACTCCTGCCTTACCATCACCATCCAGGAATGATAATCTTCCCTCTGTTGTTGTTCTTCCTCCCTATTCAGACAGAAGGAATCAAAGTATACTGTACTGCCCAGGTCTAGCACTATGTTTAATTCAGCTGGATATTTTTGACAAAACTTTGCTAATTCTCTTCTGTTATTGCATCATACTCAGGTTCTCTGCTCTTCTAATCACCCTCACAACATCAAATGTTGATGAGAACAGATTATGTATTCCCTTGATTCTACTTGTCAGTTGCAATACTATGTTAGAATAATCTCCTATTCTAGATGTTATAACATTAGAATCTCCTATTCTAATATTAGAATATTTGCCTTCTTATTTGAACCTCCTTCCAATAATTTAAATAGGGTAAAGAGCACCAATCTGTTCTTCCAAATGCCTATCTAAATCCTCTTGTATATTCAACACATTAGTAACTTTTTTTTTTTTTGCTAAATGATTAACAAAAGTAGCTCTTAACTTCTTGTGTCACAGCAATTGCATAAGGAGTGGAGCTAGCAATTAATATAATTAAAGCTGTTATACCAGCAATAATCAAGCCCACTTCTCTTTTGATTCTTTATAAAGCCTACCTCATTTCTTCTAGGACTTTCAAGTAATTTTTAGAAAAAGATGGTTCTGTGATACTCATGGCACTAAAACAAAATCTGGTTGATCTCTGTAACTGACATGCTGGATTTCAAAACACAAACACAATTAGAAGGTGAACAATCAATGCAACTTACATTAAATACTGTAGAAGAAACAAAAGTAATTTTAACCTGACAACTAAAAGAGCCTTAAGACATGTGCTAACACCTGTTTGAAATCTAGATACTGTCCCAACTTTATCTCTTGGTAACATAATATCAGAGAGAACTGCAGCTAACTTCCAAATATGTATCTGAAAATTTCCACAACCAGTCTTCCAAATGAAGACTGTTACTTCCAATATTGGATTGATTTCTAGATCAGTCCATTATTGAGTCTGAAAAACTGGTCACACTCAAGAACAATACAAGAGTCATTATAACTTCACTTTTTTGATTCTCTGCTTCACAAGTACATTTTTTTTCCAAAATAAGAATCCTACCACAATAACACCAAGCTGCACAAATATAACATATATGTGGAAGACTTATCACAGACCTATACAGGCTCTATGACAATCTTTTTAGTTTCTCTGAGCCCTTGAGACCTGCCAGGACAGGAGGCCTACTCTTTTGTGAAGAGAAATGGAGGAAGAATAGATCTGGGGAAATGTAGGTACTGGTGGTGGTGGTAGTGGAGCTGGGATGAGTTGGGAAAGGGGAAATTGCATTTGAAATGTAAAGTATTAGAAAGAGAAAAAAAAGATGCTTATCATGTGGGAATTGCTTACACTTTTATTACTGCACACCTTTCTTTATTCTTTTTTATTTGTCTAAATATAAGGGAAGCTTAAAAATCTTGGAATTCAGGGTCCTGATAATACTAAACAACCATTCCATTAATTGAGCTATAATGCTAGCCCAGTAAATATGATTTTATATTCTTCTATTTATTATTTGTATATGTATGTATATCATTGCATAGATGTCAAAGCCAGAGGACAATACTCAGGAGTTTTTTCTGTCCCTTCACTATGTGTTTCAGGGATCAAATTCAAGTCACCAGGCCAAAGCAGCCAAAATTTCATTAGCTGAATCATGGTACTAGCATCATAAACATAATTTAAATTAAAAAAAAACCTGTTGGCCAGCATTTTATTTTTTCCATCTTCCAAACAATAAATTATTAACTTGGTCATTATAAAAACAGGGTTTACATTTTTGCTATTTTTAATGCAAATAAAACACTATTCAGCTGTATATATTAGTTATGTTTGACTCACATACAGACCAAGTAGGAGACAGATGCTCTGCCAAAGAGAGGAAGTTAAAACAAATAACCCTGACAGACCTAGTTTTTTGTGAGGATATATTGCAGTTTTCATGCTTCACCGTCAGGTAAGACTGTTGATGGCCTTTTCTTCTCAGTATCTCAAACAATACCTTTCAGTACTGTAAAGCCTAACTCCAAGGCTCCTAGCAAGGTCTCCCTTCTCCTTCTTCAAGGATGGCTTGATTTCTCTGCATCCTTTAGCAAATTTTTGTGTAGTGCCTTAAGCAATAGCATCTCGCCATATGGTTCAGGTGTGAAAATGAGTTAACTTCTCTACTAACACAATGTGATAAACATCATAGCCAAAAGTATCTTATTAAAGAAATGGTTTATTTGAATTATTTTTGCAGAGGGTTAGAGTCCATGCAAAGGTATAGTGGCTGGAGCACCAGCAGGGAGATCACATCTTGAATTATAAGTAGGAAGTAAAAAAAAAAAAACACAAAAAACAGAATGGAATATGGAATATAACTTCACAATACCAGTGTTTGCCTAGTGAAATATGGACAGCAAGTTTACAGCTCTGCTATTTAAACTGGCAGAAATTGGGGACCAAGTATTCAAACACTTGAATTTATGGTGTACATTCCCATTCAAATTATTATAGCAACCAAGATCAATGACAGCTACTTGTATTACTTGTATCATTTGGGAGATCTCCTGTATGACTTTGATCTTTAACTTCTTTAAGGGATGTGTTGCATACCTGATATAGGGTTTTATTGGGCAACTTACAACTTCTGGGATGAATATAATACCCTATATATGCTAATTCAACTTATGGTATTTTATATTAGTGAAAATATATATAAAATTTCTCAAAAATAGATCTTTTTTGGCTAATTTTTCCTAATTCTTATTTTTTCTTCCTCTGGCAATTCTCCCATGCATATTCACATATAACCCTCCCTAACTATTATTTCTCTTTCCTTCTATCATATCACCTGAGCTCTGTATTGTCTACTTTGTATATTTTTTGCCCTTCCCTACCTCAATGGTCCACTTCTAATTTCTTGGATTCAGTAATTATTCCTAAATAAGGTTGTCATATACAATATAATATTTCAAGCTATATCTATTGCTTGAATTTTTATAATTTATCCAAATAAAGAATTTATTTTGAACCACAAAAAAAAGAAGTTATGTTGTTTGAAGGAAACAGAATGCAACTGAAGATAATCATAATAATTGAGTTAAGAGGGCACCAGAATGACAGCTATCATGTGCCTAATTTAACTTGTGTTAATTGTAATACATATAGATGCATACATATTGTATACATGTGTATATATTACAATGAATTAGAAGCGGAAGTTACTAAGGAGCATACTGTTAGGGTTTGAATGAGGTATCATAGTTTAAGAGGAAACAGAAATTGATTACTATTAACCAAGTTATTTATTCTGAGAGTTATTTATCACGTAGAAAGACAGAAGGAGAAATAACAGGTGATACTCCAGGGAGAGTTCAGTCCATAATCCCAGAGAGAGAAAACAAGGTAGGGTCACTAAAGGGAATCAGACATTACGTAATAAATCATTTTGTAGTTTATGTATCACATATTTTAAGAATTTGGGAGAGATGTCTGCAGGCTCCTATAGCCAAGCTCTCTAACTTTGAGCAAAAGAAGAGAGTGGGAATTAGGGTGCATCTAGTGCCTATTTCTTAACAACAGCACCCTTTCATGTTATCTCCTTTTCAAGGCGAGAGCTCCCATTTTCAGTCACTGCACTGTACCTGTCAGTATTCACAAGAGTGAGAACAAGGCCATCTTCAATATCCCAATATGGCACCTGTCAATATCCATGAGAGTGTGAGAGCTGCAATAAAGATGCATCTATATTACATTATCAAATTTTTATAGGAAATAAAATTCTAACTTGAATGGATGCAAAGGAAGGAAAGAGGGCATATAGAATGGAATAAACACAAAGACAGTATATACATCTAAAATTCAGAAAAATATAAATGCTGTTTTATCTCTGTTATAAAAAAAATTTAGACTACCTTCAATTTTTTATACCATTGTGTTCCCACTGAACAGTCTATAAGGTTGCTTCAATCTTAGTACAATAAGTGAGGAATGATTGGTTGTCAAAGCAAGGCTACAGCTGACCTTTGATCTCTGATTTGCATAGATCTCCAAGGACAAATATTGAATTACAGATATGTTGATATGTATAGAATGATTGTTTCTAAGATTTTATGAACATATCTCCGAATATGGAATTTAAGCCCAAAAACCACGTATGAGATGTGTATACAAAGGGCATTATGGAAAACACTCTCAGGGCGTTACCATTAATGATTAAGTATCCTGGAGAATTCACTGTGCACATGTAACCTAGCTCCTCAAAAATGTTTCTTGGGGAAGAAATAATTTGTCATTGAAAAGCAAGCCCTGTAAATTAATCAGAATTCTCCAGAATTATAGAACTTATGAAATGAATCTCTCTCTCTCTCTCTCTCTCTCTCTCTCTCTCTCTCTGTCTCTCTCTCTCTCTCTCTCTACACACATACACAAACACACACAGAGCTGCTGGGCCACCCAAAATCATGTAATTCCACGACATTGGAGTGATTTTATAACAGACACATTAGAACCTGGCCCTCAACTACAATGTCTAACATGATGGAAAGATGAAGTGCCAGTTATGGTTCAGCAAAATAGAACTAGAGGCTTTGATATTGTCAAGGATCAATCAATACTCTGAATTAAGTGTGTAGATCATACTTGATGATGCCATCTTAGCATAAAGATACACAATTGCTTTAAATGCTTGGAAGAATGATGAAAAACTAAGAAGGTTTGAATCATTTACAAAGATATTCCAGGGTTATAATTAATCTTTCATTGGCTTTTTGCAAACATTAACTAGAGCTCTAAATAGACCAATATCAGATCCAACTGCTTGAGGAATTTTAATTGAATCCTTAGCTTTTGAAAATGATAAATCCAAACTCAAAAGTCTACTAAACTTTTAAGACAAGATTTGTGCCTATTTATGAATGGATTGAAACTACTATGCATATTGAATCTAATGCTCACAATTCAGTTATGAGTCGACAATTACAAAAGATATACAAATTAAAAATGCCTACTGCTATGGCTGTGAAATATCAGGTCTTTTCTTAAAGGACCAAAGAAAAACAGTTCATACAGATAAATTTTTCTCTAATAATAATTCAGGGAGAAAGTGTCCTATGATATGTAGGCAATTTGAAAGGAAAGGACAAAGGACCTATGAATGTAGGCCATCAAAGATATTTGTGAACATACTTTACTGTTGGAAAACTAAGAAGCCTTGCTTAAGGCTTGACAAAAAAACAATGTGAGACTATTATTTGCTGTTAACTAATGAAAAACTGTTATGGAAAGCAACAAGAAAAATAAAACCCTGGTAGGACAAACAGCTGCTCAAAACTTAAGTCATTTAACAAAGGTAGAGCAGCTTCTATAGAGGGAACACTCTATTTTAAAGATACAGAAAAAGAGAACTTTTGGCAATCTACTCTAAATAATAAGAGACCAAAGTTAAAATTAAAGTTAGGTGAAATTGAGAATGAAGGCTTAATGCATACAGGAGCAGATACAAAAGAAATATCACAAGATTCCAGGAATTCAGATTTGCCGTTTCAGAGGATATCTGCACTACACATAGGAATTGGGACATTGTCTTGGACAAAACAAAGTCTAAATGGATTAGAAGGTCAGGTAGGAAAATTAAAGCCATATATGACAGACAAAGCCATAAATCTATGAGGAACAGATCTGTGTCAGCAATGGGAAGCACAGATTAGCATTGTACCAACTTCAGAGATATATTATAAAAGAGGAGACTTTCTGAATGAAGATATTTTAAAAGGTTATCAAAGACTGTTATAGCCTCTCTAGGCTGTCTGTAAATAGGGAAGAGAAAAGACTGGCTCTCCAAATTTATATGGAGGACCCACTGCTGATAGAATTCCAAATGACCTACCATTAAAATGGTTAACTGGTACATCTGTTTGGATAGAGAAATGACCCCTAAATAAAAAAAAAATTACAAGCATCAGAATAGCTAGAAGAGTAGCTGGAGGCTCAATATATAGAAACGTGATTCCACCAGCACTTTGAATTCTCCTATGTTTGTTATTTTTTTTTAAAAAAATCTGGAAACGGAAGAGGCTGCTGGATCTTAGAACAAGCAATAAATTCGTTCACCCTGAGCACTCCTTACAACTTGGAATCCCTTTAAATTCTGTTACCTAAGACATGGCCTATTGTAATACTTTATTTAAAAGATTCTTTTATTCACAATTCCTTTACATGAACATGATAGGGAAATGTTTGCTTTTTCAATACCTACACTTAATAGTAATTGTTTAATAAAGAAACATCATTGGAAATTGTACCAGTCCTGCCTTGTATCAATATTTTGTGCAATAGCCATTAAAAATAATTTGTAAAGAGTTTCCTCCATCTTTAATTTACCATTACATGGATGATATTTTGCTGGCTGAATCAGATGTAGATAATTTAGAAAGATAGTTAATGAAAGAAAGAATTTCACCTTGTTGTGAATTACAAACTGCTCCTAAAAATGTAGAGTAGATTCTATTAATTATCTAGGATATAAGATAGCTCAAAAAAATCCAGCTACAAAAAGTAAAGATAAGAAGAGATTAATTACAAACTCTTAATGATATTCAAAAATTGTTGGGAGATATTAATTGGCCAAGGTCCATACTAAGATTACCTACTCAAGAACTAAGTAATGTATTTCAAACCTTAAAAGATAAGTCAGACTAGTATACTTTAATAAATTATCTGCTGAAGATAAAAAAAATATTGACTATGAATGAAAAGTGATTACCAATTGTACATAAACAGTAAAAAAATAAAACCTATATAGAAAGTCTTCTGATTTGATTGTCAAAGGGAGAATAAGACTTCATCAATTATCAGGAATAGACCGAGCAGAGATTGTAGTGTTGAAATTACCTTATTATGAGCAATCAGTTATGATTGGCAAAGATCTTGAGTTGATTTTTTGAGAGAAATTATCAACAAATACTCTCAAAGCAAGAAACTAAGGAGCAGGAGGGTGGCCCTTTAGGAAGATCAGCAGTCTCAACTCACAAGAACACCTGAGTTGTCTCAGACACTGAGCCACAAATCAAGCTGCTGATATAAGGTTCTCAAAACATATACAGCCAAGGACTGCCTTGTCTGGACACAGTCAGAGCAGATATACTTAAACCTCAAGAGACTTGATGCCCCAGAGAGTGGGGTGAGGGTGAGAATGTGAGAACATACTCTTGGAAACAGGAGTGTGGTGGGCAGGGGGGAGGAGGTATGATATCAAATGAGGAACAGTCAGAGGTAAGATTGGGAGGTGGATAAGGACTGGACTAAAAAAAAAAGAAAGAATAAAAAGAGAGAGAGAACCAATTGGATTCTTCTTCATATAATGATATGAACAATAACAACTTCTAAACCTCCTGCCTTTTATACAGATACCAATAAAAAACCTGGAATAGCAAGTTATATGCTTGAAATTTCATAGAGTCCCCAACAGATGCTATCCCCCTAGACAGCAGGAAGTAATTTTAATAGAACAATGGCCCAATTTCCAAGAAGTTGGTTGTATGGTTTCTGGTAATTGTAGGGTGATGGAGAATTGTCATCATTTAAGGGTTGGGTGTTGGTCAAAAATTATTAATGGTATTGGTCAATAAGAAAATAAATGTAAGGAAGTTAAATTCCATAATCCCTTTCTTTTTTGTCTTTATCTTTCATGTATATTTCTTTGTCTACTGTTAGGGAGAAACTAGAGGAGGGATGATGAAAAGTCAAAAAGGTGTACATAAGAAAAATAACATAAAAGGGTAGATTTTTTAAATCTAATTTTAAAATAAAAAGCATCAATATGTCAAGTATTTTATATTAGTATAGATTATTATATACTGATACAAATTTATAGTTATATTTCCTATATTTTACATATACATTATATATATATATATACAACAGTAATATATTTATAAAATGAGAGTTAAAAAAAATATATATATATATACATAACAAGAGAAATATATATATATAAAGTTGAAATATATAGTATATGTTTCATTATATGTATATATTTATGTTTTTATTTATTATTATTATTATTATTATTATGTATTTACTTATTTAGGGTACTGTAACTATATAAATCATTATACATGTGATATTCTAAACTTTGATATCTATTACTGTAAACTGTTTAGGATAATTGAGAAATACAAGTTATGATGGAAAACGATTCATGTACAAATTTTGGACTTACCAAGGTAGGATAGATATTAGAGTGCTTTCTCCACTGGTGACACATACAAATAAAAAGAAACTGGATATTGTAAATGTAACTCTTGAGTTCTCATATTGTTTCTCTTGTATATAATTTATTTAAGTTAGAGAAATAATTTTTGTTGCACTAAAAGTGGGATATGTTTTGATAATCTTCTTTTGTACTGTGTAAAGGCTGTCTTTGTATTTTTCAAATGTTGATTTCACTGCCAGCCACAGAGCTGACCACTGTCTCTAGACTTGGGATTGTTATTTTTATGAGGCATCTTTTATCTTATTGTCTTTTCAACATTTTTGTCTATCATGTTTTGAAGGGTTTAATAAAGAGATGATAGTCTATAGCAAGGCAGAAAAGACTAAGCAGATATCTTAGGAGGAGATAGGAACTCTGAGAAAGAAGGAATTTGCCAGCCAAACTCAGAGGAAAGAACAGGTGCTAAATCTAAGGAGAAATTAACATGACAGAATATACACCACTATAAATGGCTTAAGTTAATAGAGGGGATTGGGACCAGGCAGAAGCATTCATAATTACTAAAAAGTCTCTTTGTCATTACTTGGGTAGGTGTTTGGTTGAGGCATTCTGGGGATAAATGACTAACTGATCTTGATTTAGGTGCTTTCCTACAGATATTAGCATCTTCTCTGCATTGTTAAAACTAAAAAGATAACACCACCTTCGAAATTATTTTTGATTTCTCTTTTTATGCAAATCCTTCTCATTTACTAGAGTCTGATATGAGTTATCAGAAGTCACATAAAACTATAAACACACATAATTTAGTATATATAACACTATGAATTCTCTCAAAAAGATATTATTATATGGACAATATAATTTTTGTTAGAAAATAAATCAGGTAACTATGTAGAATGAACTCTGAGTTTCTTTGTATGTAAAACTCAACTTATAAACTAAGTTAAATAACTAAATTGAATACTCAAAGTTACCCACGTGGCCTGATAAATAACTAATAAAGCAAATGAAATGGAGTAAAAAAGAGTCAGAGAAGGACAGAGAAAGAGAAACAGAGAGAGAGAGAGAGAGAGAGAGAGAGAGAGAGAGAGAGAGAGAGCTTTCAATATTACAAAATTTTAAAAGAAAAACATTCCATATTTTTGTTGGCTGGGCTACTATTTTCATCAGATGCAGGGTAACGATCAGCAGCAAGTGTCCAAGACTGGCATATGCCTTCATAAGGTTTGAAAAGTGAAATAAATTACCAATAGATTTTTTCTACCCTAGTTTATCATGGATTCCTTTGAAGGACCTTGTTTATTTCCACATTCTCTTGAGTCTCTAGCCATTTCTGTTAATATCAGTAATTATTTTTAAAATGATGACTTGAATAAGGTAGCCATGTATGACTGATTCATATCTCTAGCCTTGTAGGATGACATTTTATGTATACTGATTATTTCACTTACTTTTCAGTAACATGGAAGCAGATTTACCACTTTCCCCTAGCCTTTACACTTTGTTCATCTCTAAAATAACATGAGCTTGTATAAAAATTCTCATAAGTATGCTCAAGAGCATACTTGCTCTGCTATATAGATGAGATATTAGCCTGGGAGGGAAAAGAAGATTTGCTGTTTGAATTGATGAACATAACACATCTGTAGTTTTGCTGACACAAAAGTTAGGGATGTAATTCAGTCATGAAAATTAAGATACATTTTCTCCTTATGCAGTATGAAGAAACATGGCAACTTATTGGTTGGCGTAAATGACCCCAATGCTCTACATGGAAGATGAACAGCTAGTAATGAAGAAATAAAGAATATCATGTCAGTGATGCCATTTTAATGGCTTGAATCATTTTAGTGGCTTTCGGAATGAAGCCCAGTATGAGCGTTCATTTACTTGTGTATACTGTCTACCCAGAAATCCCATTTCTATTTATTTACTTATTTACTTATTTATTTATTCACTTATTGGTTTTTTCGAGACAGGGTTTCTCTATGTGTAGTTTTGGCTGTTCTGAAACTCACTGTGCACACCAGGCTAGCCACGAACTTAATAATTTGCCTGTCTCTGCCTCCCAAGTGCTAGGATTAAAGGAGTGCACCACACCGCCCAGCCAGAAATCCCATTTCTGATACTAAATATGTATCACATGTGAAAATTTAAGAAGAGAGAGTGAATATGAGGTAAAATTAAAACAAAGCTCATTAAAATATTATCACAAAGGAAAAGAAAATAGCAATATTTTAAGAGGTGGAACACTGACAAACTATCTCAGATTGTATCTAAGGCTGTTACATATGTACCAGGGGCCTTAGAATTTCCCCTGCATACTCCTGGTTGGTGTCTCCATCTCTGCTAGCTACCCGGGGTCTAGGTTAGTTGAGACAGCTGGTGTTCCTATGGGGTTGCTATTCTTTTCAGCTTCTTCAATCCTTCTACTTATTCAACCATACGGGTAACTGACTTCTGTCAAATGGTTTGTGGTAAGTATCTGCATCTGTCTCAGTCAGCTACTGATAGGGCCTCTCTGAGGACAGCCATGCCAGGCTCCTGTCTATAAGCACATCATAGGATAATAGTGTCAGGCCTTGGTGCCCCTCATGAAGTGGATCCAGATATTGGACCTCCTTTCCTTCAGTCTCAAGCTCTTTTTTTGTTTCTACAGTTCTTTTAGATAAAAAGAATTCTGGGTCAGGAACTGTGACTGTCAAATAGTAACCCTGTCCCTCCACTTGAGGCCCTGTCTATCTACTGGAGGTAGACTCTTTAATTCCCTTTCCCCAATGTTGAGCATTTTGGCTAAGATCACC
>NW_021618550.1:0-22947 GCF_004785775.1 Grammomys surdaster | reverse complement strand
ATAGTATTCCATTGTTAAATGTGCCACATTTTCTTTATTTATTATTTGGTTGTGGGACATCTGGGTTATTTCCAGCTCCTGACTATGACAAATAAACGTCCATTAAACCTGGTGGATTACATGTTCTTGTGGTATGGTGGAGCATCTTTTGGGTATATGCCCAAGAATCGTATAGTTAGGTCTTCAGGTAGAACTATTTCTAATTTTCTGAGGATTTGCTAGACTAATTTCTGGCGTGGTTCTATCACTTTTCAATCCTACAAACAATGGAGGAGTGTTCCTCTTTCTCTACATCCTCCCCAAAAACTGTTACCACTTGAGTTTTTGATCTTAGGCTTTCTGATTTGTGTGAGGTGGAATACCAGAGTGGTTTTGATTTTCATTTCTCTGATCATTAAGTACTTTGAACATTTCTTTAGGTGGTTCTCAGTCATTCTTCTCTTGTGAATTCTCTGTTTTTCTCTGTAATCCATTTTTTAACTGGGTTATTTGGGTTTGGGGAGTTTGAATTCTTGAGTTCTTCATATACATTGGATATTAATATCTGTCAGATATAGGGTTATTGAAATTTTTCCCAATCTGAAAGGTGCTGAGTTATCATATTGACTATGTCCTTATACTTACAGAAGCTTTTCTGCTTCATGAGGTCCCATTTATCAATTGTTGATCTCAGAGCCTGAGCCATTGTTATTATGTTCAGAAAAATGTCCCTTGTGTCAATGACTTTGAGGCTGTTTTCCACTGATCTTCTATTAGATTCAGTGCAGTAGTTCTTAAGAAGAAGTCACCAGGCTCTGAGCTCTGCTGTGGGTTTTAATCTGCTAAAGAAAAAACTGAGGTGCTCCATGGGATTCTTAAGGTGTCCCATTGGTTGTCTCAGAATGGAAATATCAGGAATTAAAGATGAATACCCTGGAACAAAGATGACAACCTAGTTTTTCTAGTACTTCTTGAGGCATGTAGGCCACAATTCCATTTCTCTCATGGAAAGGGCTGTGTTTCAAAGATTAAGTGCATGCAACCTCATCTTACAAGGAATAACACCCAAGGTGAGAGGCTTCTTGTTTTAATGTTTTGTGAGATGCTGTACATGGAGCATGCACAAGCAAAAATTTGTCCTTCATGTTACTTTGTTGGACCCAAAAGTTTATATTTTTTTGGTGTTATTGTTTGTCTTTCTGGATGAGATGCCATCTCTTTTTCTACTAGTCCAACGTGATATCATCTACCATACTTCAAAATCTTTTAAAAAACAATTGAAAAAGAGACTGAAATATAAGTCAACAAAATTATATATACTCAGCTTCTAACTTTGTGAGCTAAGTAAATCTCTTCTCTTACTAATATACATAGCAGCAGTCACTACTCTAAAATACAAAGAGAAATTTATACACACATATAGTTCCAAAAGATAAGTTGGGAAAGAGTTGATTCTGTGCTTCTTGTAATTGAGATCACAGAAATCAAAGTAATATATTCTTAAAGAGATATCAATATCCTATCCATACTGTAGTACAATTTTCTCTTCAAGGATTTACTCAATTCTTAGTACAATCACAGTAGAGAACTTCTATCCAACACATAATCATTCAGGGAGAATCCACAGAAGGTCATAAAAATGATGGTCTGGTCCTCTTTAGAATGTTAGGGCTTTCTTGTAATATGCTTTTAAACAGATAAATCATTATCATTTTAAAGGATTTATATGGTCACAAATTAAATAATACAGAGTTGCTCTATCACTTGCAATAATCTGAGAACATGTTGAGGACCTGGTGGCCATACTTTTCAGGCTTTAGTATATGCTTTCCAGCAATGAGTTTTTCCTAAATCACTGCAAACAACCATGCTAATAGCACTTGGGCATCAACATATTTTCCTTCAATCCCTCCCATCAATTCTAAACTGGAGTAACTCGCCTAATACTGAATAATATTCAGATGAATATTCCACATTCCCCATGTGACATGTAATAGACCATTCAGTCTCTTTCCAACCAGAATTTAAATATCATGTCTTGTAAAGCTTTTCTACCAGTTACGTCACAGAATATCCTCTGAAATTGTAATATCTTTTTTACTCCACTCTATATTTTATGTTTGGACATGCTCTGGAAGAGAAGGTACAGTAGCCTCCTGAATAAGGCAGATGCACTTTAAAAAGCACAAACATTGTACCTATGTTTATCAACTATGTGTAAATAATAAGCACCTTGCATTCATGATTACTGCATGCCTGTGACAAATATGTCATAAATTCAAGGTGGCGAATGATATATTATTTTGGCTCATGTCTTCAGTTACTCCAGCTCATAAAGTAAAGAAAGACATACTGTGGCTATTCAGGGCACATAGCATGATGAAAATAGATAAAGGAGGATAAGTGGCTGTAATAAATGCACTTACAAGGATCTGCCTGCAGCTTCTTCAGCTTAGTATCTATATAAAAGTATCCAAGATCCACAACTATTGTCAAAAGCTGAGTAACAAATACTCAACAGATGAGACTTAGGGGATATTTAGCCTCAAAATAATCACCTGACAAATCATCCTGAGACTGCCATTGTGATTCCAATTCTTTATATCAAAACAGTTCCTATGAATGTTTATAGGGATTTCTCTTTTGCTACAAGACTATCAACATACAGTTCTGAAAAAAATCAAAATAATTGCTTCAAAAGCAGTGTTGTTGAGGCTAAAAAGGCATAAAGGGGATAAGGAACAAAAGAGTCTGTAGGGGTAGCTGAATCCTACCTGCACAGTAAATTTCATAGCCTGACTATATTTGAGGAAAAAGTATTAGCATACAGAATCTATGAGAGGGCCAGCTGGGCTTTGATAGATTATGTCATGGCTTGTATCACTGTGAGAGGAATACTCAAATACTGTTGACAGTAATAAAGTAGCATCATCTTCAGTCTGCAGGCAGCTAATGGTGAGAGTGAAATAGCTTCCAGATACACTGCCACTGAATCTTGAAGCAACCCCAGATTCCAAACTGGTTGCACTGGATATTAAAAGCCTAGCAGCATTTCCTGGTTTCTACTGATAGCATGCTCACCAATTTTTATTGCTTTCACTTGCCTAAATAAAAGCTGAAAAGTGAAATAAATCACAAGATTCCTTTCTACCCAATTGAAAACATTTATTCTTTTGGAAGACTTTTCCCTTTTGCACATAATCTTGCATGTGTAATAACCTCTGTTAATAATAGGCATGAATAAATGAATATTCACATTTCTAGAAATAAACCCTTGGGCTTGAACCCAGTAAGCAAGTGTGATTTTTTCATATCTCCAGCCTGTGTAACTAAGTTTTCTGTGTTTTGCTCTTACAATTTTTTTGTCATAAACATGGCAATAGATTTGTCATCTTTTCCTGGCATCTATAGTTTATTCACCACTAGAATAAAAAGAGGGTGTGGAAGAATTCTTATAAGTATGCCTCGGAGTTTTCCCCTGTTCTACTATGTGGATGAGTTAGAAACCAAGATACTCTTTCTGAATCCATATATGGAATCAAGAATTAGAAGAATGTAGGATTCCTTAGCTCACCCATGAGACAGTCAAGTTAAGTGTAAAAGAGCCCACAAGAGGTGCACATCTAGAGTCTTTATCTTTATCTAGTTATTTCTTGTTTTCCAAAAAATTTGGCAGTAGACTTCTGAATGAATCTCAGCACACAGATATCTTGGAAAAAATGTACAATGATGAGTCTAAGATTATAAAAAGTCAGTATAAATACTCATTTACTTGTAAATACTGTGCACCAGATACTTCATTTTTCTTGTAGGCCACAAATTACATAGTGTCAAAATTAAACAGAGGAAGTGAGATTAAAGAAATGGAGATTTTAAAATGAACCTCATTAGAATATTTAACTCAAAAGAAAAAGCATGGTGGAACATATGCTTTAGGAGGTAGAACACTGACAACATATATCACTTCGTATTTCCTACTGGCCAGACAACTCACAATATAATCTTTGCTGATCTTAGATTCACAAAAATCCTAATGACTTTGCTTCTAGAATGCTAGGATTACAGAGATAAGCCAAAATAAGTGGCTCTGAATGATCTTTGATGCAAAAATTATTTGGAAAAACAGCATATTTTTAATGAGAAAGCTTTGTGAGTCTTGCATTCATTTCCAGTCTGCATCCTGCAACTTAAAATACTTAATTAAGGCTACATTTGTGTTCAAGTGAAAGTGTGACATACCTTTGTATGATACCTTTGTCATTTTTCATTTATTCAAATGAAGGAAAATCTCAGGGTTTCTGTTTGTGACTTTTAATCTTCATACTTCCTTATATGTCTTTCTCATTAGTGTGGCTTTGTGTCTCTAAGATTTGTTCACTAAAATGATCCTGGAATTGATTGTTAAAATTACATTTGAGGATCTAGAGTGAGCTGTAGTTCAGTCATAAAACCAGCCAGTTTCATTCATTTCGGATTATGAACTGTTTTGACATATGCAGCAGGGAAAGTGAAATTCATCACATCTAATAATATAGTGAAGAAGAGTGGAAATAGAAGGTGTCTTGTTAATAACCACATACTTTCAGTTCTAACTGAATGTTTTGCATAGTGGCCCTTAGGGATTCCATACTTACAGTTAATATTTTGCCTCCCCAGAGGGCCAACAGATTGCCTAGAGTAGAATAGATCTCTCCAAACAATAGATTTTCACCTCAGCTCTGTGCTCTTTGTTTTTCTTTACCTCACAGGAGTTTGAAAATGGATAAAGAACTACTTGAGGTTCCCTTTCATAGGAGATGCCTGAAGGATAACAGAAAATTCTATCTTTATATCAGTGTGCTGAGAAATTCTTTATCCAGGGAAAACCAATTGTCTTAAAATTCCTTTCCTTTAAATTTATAATTCACACACATACACACATGTACACACACACCGACACACACACGCACAGACATCATTTGTATTTACACAAATATACATAATCCTCTCACACACATATACACACACCAAGTATGTTAAATAGTACCTTCTAACATTACAGATATGAAAATGAACAATGCCTTAATCTAGTGTTTTGTTTTCTTGGCTATCTATGGTGGGTACAAAACAAAGCTGTTCAAAGAAATGATTCATCATATTAATAAAACAAGTGTTCTTATTCAGAATATGTACCAAGGCATATTATTAAATTTCAGTATTTACTACTACTCTTGGCTTCATTTGTGCTGTAGTGAAATTAGAGTCTCAAAGCCTAGCTAAAGATGTCTTACTTCATTGCAAATCAACATTAATATATCTACATGACAGATTTTATATATATATATACATATATATATATATATGTATATATATACTTAACACAAAAACAAAGGGATCTTGCACATAGTGTGGTAACATGCTACAAAATCAGAAGTATGTCTGATAAGAGTCAATATTGAGTCAACATAATTGTGTAGCTTCCCATGATTCTGGTTTGCTTATATCTCAGGGTATTTGATCCTGTTAGTACTTTTATTAATTCAGTATTAGGTAGTATTCTGAGTCAAAACTTGCATGACTTATGCAATGAGCTCACAACTATATAGAAAAGAAGACTAGTGGGAGGAATCTGAGTCATTTCTACAAATTTTAGGACTATAATGCATCAAGTCCTATGTAAATAACAAGGAAAATCCCATTGCTCACCTAGATAGATTTATTGGAACTGAAGTGATAGATGAGTAGAGAATGAAGAGAGCAAGCTGTTCATACAGAGAAACTACATTTTGCCCTCATCATCCACACTTGGTGGCTCACAATGAACTACAGTAACTTCCATCAAGAGATCTTATACTTTTCTCAATACTCTCTGGTCACTGCTATATACATATGACATACAGATATCTGTATAAGTAAACACAAAAACAAAGTTCAAACTAAGCTTTCTCTTGCTATTGTATGACTATTCGTCTTGCTACAATTTGGAATAAATATTTATATTCATCACAAAAGAATTCACTCAACACAGCTATTCCAAATCAGTTTTACCTTCATTATTAGCATAGTAGACAAAACGATAAACAATTACCTGGACAGTTGTATGTTTATATGTACATATTTTTCCATGCTTTATAAAATGCTATCACATCATAGAAAGGTTGATTTATTTTAAGCTTTATTTTCTTATTAGAACATACTTTGTGAATAGCAATTTGATTTTATCATGTCCTATGTCCAAAATGCACATTCTATTACTCAATTTTGTCCTATTATCAAGTTTCATTGAGAATCCAAGATCAATAGCAGTAACCTGTATTATTTTACTGTCTCCATGTTCAGATCATTTTACCTGAAAGACAGATAATTTTAGGTACATATGTAGCAAGATGAGAAGCACATTTCATCAGAAAACAAAAACTCAGAAAATTGCTTTTATCACTTTTAGTGTCCTTTGAGATAAAAAAAAAAGTGGAAAACATAGAGTTGAGAATATAGTCTTGTTTTGCTGACCAATTGATGTTGGAAAACAATACTAGGGGGTCTATTCCAATTAAGATTACTATTTCTCCTACTGTCAGAATTTACACAGTTACCTATAGTTCTTTATCTTGAGAGGGATCACCTCAAGAATTCCAATGTCAGTATTTGTGTGTATGCTAGAGTCATCCTTGTTCAGGTCTTGTTTAGACATCAGCCATTAGACCACATGGATGCAGCTTCTCTGACATTTCATGGAGACACAGTTGCCTTAGTTAGGGTTTTACTACTGTGCACAGATACCATAACCAAGGCAACTCTTATAAAGATAACATTTAATTGGGGCTACCTTATAGGTACCGATGTTCAATCCTTTATCCTCAAAGCAGAAACATGTCAGCATCCAGGCAGGCTTGGTACAGGAGGAGCTGTGTGTTCTCATCTTCATTTGAAGGTTGATAGCAGAATACTGTCTTCCAGGCAGCATGGTTGAGGGCCTTAAAGCCATACCCCACAGTGACACACCTACTCCAACAGGGCAACACCTTCTAATAGTGCTACTCCAAGGACTGAGCATATATATGAAACATCAAACAATTATAGAGCCACTATCCAATTTCTCTGGCTCTTAAAATATTTCTATCCTCTCTGTGATGATCCTTGGGCTACAGGTACTGAAATTGAGTTGTATTTTGATCGTTTTAGACTGGTCAGCACATCATCTCAAAATCTCCGCATTTTGATTATTTGTGGGCTTTCTTTCTTTTTTCTTTCTTTTTTTCTTTTTAGAATGGTCTCTATCACTTGCAAAGAGAAGTTACATATTACATATTTAAACCATATGAACTGAAAAACTGTGTTCATTTGCTTATAAATACAAATAATCAGAGGCCATGAATCTGAGAAAGAACAAGTACTGTACATGAATTTGTATGAGTTGAGGGAAAAAAGTGGCAAACAGTATGTGGCTATGATTTAATTTTTTAAAGTTAAGAGAATGATTACAAGACAAGGTTTTCTTTAACAACATCAACATGTTGGCAGCAAAAGTACATGGCTTAAACCTGAAAATGGAGCTCCAGACAGAGTTATTAAATTAACAGGCTGGGAAGCCAAGGACAGGTGAGATTCTGCACAGAGCCTTATCAACCTAAGACAGAAGTGCATTGCTTTGAATAATGCATACTCCATGATGGGTAAGGAAGGAATTCTTGTCAGAATAACCTAACACAGACTCAGTCTTGTTAATGTAATTGTAATGTAATTTCAAACAGGAAACTAAATTTTAGGCTAGAATAAGGAAGTAGTCTTCAGATGTAAACATGACTTTGGGCTAGTACAGGGAAGTTGGTTCAAATATTTTTGTCATCCTGATAAGCCCTTAGAAACAGTGATCATGGGAGTGTTCATGAATTTTTTTTTTATTGCATTACTTGTTCTTTGACTACTTGTGTTTATTGTCTTGCTTGTTCCTTGACTATTTGCATCTATTGTACTGCTTGTCCCTCCACCTACAACTGATTTGAATACTTGCATGTAACACAAAAGGTATAAAATCAAAGAAGTGAAGTGAGGATGGGATAGGGGGTTCTAGGGGGAGAAATGGGGAAAGGGGTTGACATCTGAAATATAAATATGTAAAATATCCAATAAAATAAAGAAAAAAATATAAGAAGTTATAATGTATGTCATTCATTGTTTTTCTAAAGATAAATAGACTTAGAATATGTTAGATTCCTCCTTTTCTATATTCAACAAAACAATTATGGGAACTGAAAAGAAAAGAAAATGATTATGAAATAACTCAACCTAATTCTTACATCTAATTCCACATCAAAGAGATGACAAAACTTACCAAAAATAATGAAACCAATAAATATTTCAATCTGAAAAAAACTACACTGATTGTGCACCATAATCTTTTTTTTTTTTTTGCCATCGTATCTCGCTTCTAATAATTAAAAACTAACAAGAAATCTAAGTGAGGCCTATACAGAACATGGTCAGTTTGTGTTGAAATGATAGAGATATTCAACATCACATTTCTTAATGTATTAATAATACATTTAGTGGGTCAGGTGAGTAACATTTTCTACTTATAAGGCCACCAAAATATTGCATTTTCAATGGAAACCTGATCTCAAATGACAATAATTGAAAGTATTTACCATTTTCTATACCATGATATTTGGGATCACTATTCTTCCTTGATTCTGTGTAGTAGTCACAATCTATAACTCAGAAGCAGTCACATGATCACAAGATCACAACACAGTATGCCACCCTTTTAAAATGTTATTGGATATTCTACTGTTTGTTATATAATAGCATCATATTAAATGACTTGTTACCGTCATTACCATAAGTACATTCTATATTGTTTTAGTTATTTGTAATCTTACTGTAAAATAGAGAATAGGTAATATCTATTTTATTCATTTCATAATGACATAAAATGTGATATATGTGTGAATTTTCTGACTCTGTGAACATTAGTTTTCATTTTGTCTATAACCACTGGAAGAAAAGAATCCCTCCATTTGTCAAAGTACATTTTTTCCCCTAAACATACTATGCCTTTGCATGCATCACTGTGAATGCAGTTTTTTTCTAGACTCCCAAAATAGATATTATACACCCTTTCCTTCATTTTGGCAATCTTAACAGTAGATGGCAGCACTATCACATTTCTATTCAGTGAATATCACCTGCATTAGAGCTGCAATTATATAAAGACTAGAAAACAAGAAGTCGTGCAGGACCCATAATATGGTCAAGGTGCACATCAGCTACATATGAGCAGGGAGGCCTTAGTCTAGTCACTGTATGTTCTTTGGTTGGTAGTTCAATATCTGAGTATTCCAAGGGTCCAGGTTAGTTGACTCTGTTGGTCTTCCTGTGGAGTTCCTATCCCCTTTGGTGTCCTGCAATCCTTCCTATTCTTCCATAAGAGTTCCCATGTTCCATCCACTGTTTGGCTACAGGTGTATGTATCTGAATGAGTGCACTGCTTTGTGGAACCTCTCAGAGGACAACATGCTCCTGTCTACAAGCATAATAAAGTATTATTTATACTGTTAAGATTTGGTGATTGCCCGTTTGTTATTTCAAGATGGGCCAGTTATTGGTTGGCCATTCTCTAGGACTCTAATTTTTCCCCTGTGCCTGCAATACCTGTATACAGGATAAATTTTGGGTTGAAAGTTTTGTGTGTGGTTTGGTGTCTCTATTGCTTCATTAGGTTTCTTGTCTAGTAGAGGTGGACTCTTCATATCCCCAATGTTGTGACACATAGTTAAGGTCACACCCATTGATACTTGGGCACCTCCCTTATTCCAGGTTTCTGTGTAGTCCTAGAGATGTCTGCTACCTTCGCATCCCTGTCACTTGTTGAATTCGATTCATTTTCCTGGCCATCTAGTCATCTCTACCATTCTTCCCCATATATGATCCAGAAATACCATACCATTCCCCTTCCCCTCCTTTCCTGTTCCCTCCATCCATCTGCCCCTTATGACAGTATATTCCCCCACCCAATTAAGATTCAATATTCCTCTTTTGGACCTTCCTTATTATTTTGTTTTTTTTTTAGTTCTGTAGACTATGAAATAGTACCTGTATTTTATGGCTAATATCACTTATAAGTAAGTACATACCATGCATAACCTTTTAGGATACAGCTACCTCGCTCAGGATGATATTCTCATGTTCCATCCATTTTCCTGAAAAATTCATGATGTTTTGGTTTCTAATATCTGAATGGTGTTCCATTGTGTACATATATATTTTCTTTATTCATTCTTCAGTTGAAGGACAACTAGGATGTTTCCAATTACTGGCTATTATGAGTAAGGCTACTATGAACATGGTTGAGCATCTTCCATGGTTGAGCATGAGTAAGATGTTGGATCATCTTTTGTGTATATGTCCAGGTGTGGTATAGCTGTATCCTAAAGTCCTACTTTTCTGAGAAAATGCCAAATTGATTTCCAAAATGGTTGTATAAGTTTAAACTGCCACCAGCAATGAAGGAGTGTTTTCCTTCCTCCACATTCTTGTTATCACATATGGTATCTCTGGAGTTTTTAATCTATCCATTCTGATAGGTGTAAGATGGAACCTCAACTGGAGATGGGGCTATTCCAAAGCTGTTGTCTATACATGGGATATATTCCATTAGCTGGGTTGTCTTGCCTAGCCTTGCAAAGTCTTGTAGCACCAGGGTGAGTGAGATACCCAAGGAGCATCCACCTGCTTAGAGGAGAAGGCAAAGTGTACTGGTGGAAACTTTGCAGGAGGGGGAAGCATGAGTGTTAAGTAAGTCAGATGTAAAGTGAGTAAGTCAAGAAAAATAAATTAATAAAATTAAATTTTAAAAAGAAAGGAAACCAGAAGTTCCCAAGCTATGATTCACTTGTCACAAGGAGACTTCTAATCTCTCCCTGCTTTGAATAACAGTCATTGTAGTCATAATAGCAAGAGTTCTTGGAGGAAACTGAGTTAGTAAGACTTGAAGATTGGCTATTTCTGGAGTTTCAGGTGATTTCTTTAGCATTTGAGAGCATTTGCTGCTTTTGGGGACTACCTTGTCTCAATCGGCGATATTTACATAATGAATTGGGTATAAAACACGAATGTTGTGCCTATACGTTCATGTAGGCCAACTACACATAAACACAGAATAAAATAAATAAATCTAAAAAAGATTAGAAATCCTTCTATTTCAATAGAATAGAGACAAAATTATTATTATTATTTTGAGATTTCTTGAGAATCCAACATGAATTTCAAGTTCAGCGTGACAGTGATGGAGACATCCTTTCCTTTAGTCTTAATAAGACCATCAACTAATGTTCAGATTTATTTGTATTATATAACATCAAGGATGATTTAGTATCCTTAACTGGTGAAATATAAAACACATATTCTCCCAAAAAATAATTGAAAAATTTTCATTCTTAAGTAACCAGAGTAAAAATAGCAACTAGCTACTGAATACAATGAAAGATGAGACCATGTGTTTCTCGAAAGGAAGAGGAGCCATTTAGTTAGAATTGTGTGCTCAGAAAGGCATGCTTAATCATTAAATTGAATTCAACAGTACATGGGTCAGTATTTCTCAATATGTCTATCTAATCACAGAGTCTTTCATAAAGGGAGGAATGAGAAATCATTCTTTAGAAAGCTCTAGGGACATAGCCATGCTTCATCACGGCTGTGCTATTTTCAAAGTTATATGAAGATAATTGAAACTTTATCTAACAAAAAGTAACCTATTTTATAAATATTTTTATTCAATTTACACTATGTCAACTCTCCCTCTCCTCCCTCTCTCTTCATGCAATTCAACCCCCATTCCCTCAGTTTTTGCTGTAAGTAAAATAATTGATCAAACTTAGACATGAATTTGCAGACTCATTTCCCGTGAAACTTTAATGACTAAAATGTAATTTTTTTGAAAAGTGCTCTCTGATAATCCCAGACAATAAACAGAAAATGAACTAAACAGTTTCATAGCACAGTGCATACTGAGAATGGTGATTGTTCAGAGTTCTTTTAGATGAGTGCATCTTCATGATTCTCTAGCCCATATTCTCTTAAATACAGCAGAGCTTTTTTCCACTGATTTCATTGGGAGAGTTATTTTTTTCCTTCTTCTTGGGATTGCATCAGAGCTTGCTTGAGGCAGAAATGTCTCTGAGAACACCTGGGCTCCAAATCATATTAGAAGGCTATTTTTCTGTTAGCTTTATGGTAATGACCAACTGAACAGATTGAAATGAATAGGTGGGGTATCTAATTAGCAGTATTCAGTAAAACAAGAACATATAATGCTTTCTGTGATCATCATAAACAGTTACCCAAGATACAACTTTATTATGGGAAAAATATACCTCAAACTACTCAGTTGAACATCTGTTCTTTAGTGGACCAAATAAATCTTGCCTTTAGGGAAATATATGGGTAATACTGTAGGACAAGGCTTTTCTTCCTAAAAAGAAGGAAAGAGGAAAGAGAAATTTTCTTTTTTATCAGTGTAGTGACTATAGATAAGTAGATATTTTCCCAGATTAACCTGGTTTGCCTTAGTTCACAGATCATGTGTTTATGAGCCAAGAACTGCCTAGAGTGATCTTGATATTTGCATACTTCATCTTCAGAAACCACAAATACCTCACAGTTGTTTTAAAGAGTTGTACCTATGAGAATAGCAGTAATTAGTCAGAGACCCAAAATCAAATACACAATGAATTTCAGGATCCAGATTTTCAGCTTTCTGCTAATCAGTGTGACAGGTAACAGAGGGCAGTGTTTTTGAGCTCAGAATCTAATCAAAATTCTTTTCCCTGGGGAATTTGAGTCTAAAATATCTTTTTTTTCTTATTGTTTCTTCTAAGTATTGGGCAATATAAAATAATTTTTGTATGTCTATTTCTACTAATCCCTCTTTCTCTCTATGTTGCTTTTTTGTAGT
The DNA here is from genome assembly GCF_004785775.1 of Grammomys surdaster. Classification (NCBI taxonomy): domain Eukaryota; kingdom Metazoa; phylum Chordata; class Mammalia; order Rodentia; family Muridae; genus Grammomys; species Grammomys surdaster. Next base: position 10,037 of record NW_021618550.1, on the reverse strand, counting down.
CATAGAGTCCAGTGGAGAAATTGTGCTCACCCAGTCTCCAGCAATCATGGCTGCATCTCCAGGGGAGAAGGTCACCATGACCTGCAGTGCCAGCTCAAGTGTAAGTTACATATACTGGTACCAGCAGAAATCAGGCACCTCCCCCAAACTCTGGATTTATAGCACATCCAACCTGGCTTCTGGAGTTCCAAATCGCTTCAGTGGCAGTGGGTCTGGGACCTCTTACTCTCTCACAATCAGCAACATGGAGTCTGAAGATGCTGCCACTTATTACTGCCAGCAGTGGAGTAGTTCCCCATCCACACAGTGATACAGACTGGAACAAAAACCCTCTAACTTCTTAGGGCCCAGCTACTTCCTCCTAGAGATAAAATGTGGCCAGAGGTTTGATTGCAGTAGTCCACACAGGGTATTCTGCTTTAAAATGACATTTGCATCTTTAGATAACTGTCTCAATAATGTTCCAGTGTTCTCCTGTGCTGTTTTCAAAGAATCTATTTTGCCTATGTTTATTTATTCTCAATTTTTGTTCTGTTTGTTGTAGGCAAGTGCAGCAGGCACTTCTCCTCAGCTCTCTTGCTGATGGTTCCCATGAACCTTCACATGAATCTAGTTTCTGCTACTTTCACTGATTTTAGGATCTTTATGGTATGTAGTTTTTCTTCAGGATATTTATTTACTCACAATACAGTGCTCTTATTGTCCTACAAAAAGTAATATCCATCCTAATCTGTCTTCTGATTTTTATTAGTAGACCTTCCTTTCCACTAAATTTTCCCATTAATATGTGTTAGAAATTATTTTCTCTTCAAAAAAAAATATTGGCAGACATGTATATTTTCTTTTTACTCTCACTACAAGTAATGAAAACACTTCACTAACAAAAAAAAAAACAATACGTCTACAGAGAACTAATGAATGAACATTATTCTATCTATCTGTCTATCTATCTATCTATCTATCTATCTATCTATCTATCTATCTATCTATCATCTCTCTATCTCTATCTTTCTCTATCTACCTATCTATCTATTTATGTATCTATCTATTTATGTATGTATGTATGTATCTATCTATCTATCTATCTATCTATCTATCTATCTATCTATCTATCTATTTGTGTGTGTTTACCTTACTGTGAATAATTAAATTCATAAGGAAATTTTATTATTCTTAATTTTCAAACAGAAATTATTTAAAACATTTAATGTACAATTGCATTTAAGTTTAAATTACATTTTAGTTAAATTTAAATTACATTTACTAATAACAGAAATAATTATGTAACAGTTGATTCTATTTTTCCAATATATGGTGCTTGTTAGGAAGATGACACAGTTACCAGCCTCCCTGTCTGTATCTCTAGGGGAAAGTGTCACCATCACAGAAAGTCAAAATATCAATGGGTATTTAGCATATTTTTAACACATTATAATTTGTTAAAAAGCTTCTTTCAGAATCAGTCCTTTGACCTTTAGTCTTAGTAAAGAAAATGTGTATAAAGAGGATCATGGGCTTAACAGCAGTCCTAACTTCAGAGAAGGACACTGCATCAAGTGAAATCTTTACACATCTAAATCAAAATAGACATACTTACATTTATGTGTTGCTACACACGAATTGAAATTTAGAGCTTGGTGCATATTTTTGGTAAGTGCTATACCAACTGTTGTTTGAGTAAGAATGGACCCCATAGGCTCATGTACTTAAATGCTTAGGAAGCGATCCTATTTTATAGGATTTGGAGGTAATGCCATGTTGGACGATGTGTTTCAATGGGGTTGTGCTTTGAGATTTTAATAGCCTAATCCAGGCCTAGTAATTTTATTTTCCTGCCTCTTGGTGATCCAGATATCAAACTCTCATCTCTCATGTCTTCTTTTATGCAGTCATGCTCCTCAACATTAGGATAATTAAGCTCTAAGCAAATCCCAAATAAATGCTTTCCTTTATGAGGGCTTTTGTGGTGATGGTATCCCACAACAGCAATATAATATAACCAAAAAACCTACAGATTTATAGTGGCAACTTGAGAAAGTTTGAGTCCTGAAGCAACAGTGAAACAGAAAGTCAGTTCTCCATTTCCTCACTCTATATCATGTCATCCAGAAGAACCTTTGTCAGGATCTATTTTTGTATTTCATTATTTTCTATAGACATGCTTAATGATCAACATTCCTATGAGATATAAAATCAGAAAAGGAGGATTGAATGTTCACTGAAACCTGTAGGACGGCATGGACAGGGACAAAACCTATAAAAGTACCCACAGAGATACAGCATGCACCTTAGAGCATCAATATCCTATCTTGGACTTCCAGGTAAATATGAGGAAAAAGAGTTTGACAGCTCTCATTGTCAGCTTCAGGTAAGACTTTACTTTTAAGGAAGCACCAGATAATCAACCAACCCCTATATGAATATATCTATTTAACATGACCAAGACTTTGGACATTAAGAGTTTAGAGTCTAGGCTTAACAATTTGCACAAGTTCTTTCAATGATAATAGTACATCATTAGATCTATTGAAAACTAAGTGCTATAATGAAACCAGTTAGTGAGGGATACTAAACATTCTCCTTCATTTCATGAAGGTAATGCCATGTCTAAGCTATGCAGCTAAGGTTAGATAGATTCTAATTTGCCTGTTTTGATAGCAACATAATAACAATTTTTTGATAATTGGTTATTTTCTTCATGAAGTGGAAACATAAGGATGTCCCAGGGTACCTTAAGGCACTAATCAAAGGATATATCTTGATGGATGAGTTAATTTTATGATTTTTATTTGTTTGTTTGTTTTGTTGGTTGGTTGGTTCGGTTTAATTTTGGTTTTGGTTTTTGAGGCAGGGGCAAGATTTCAGAAATGCCTACTTACCCTTGAAAATCTGACTTTAGTGAAGCAGCAACTATTAGTAATTCTTCCAACCCCATTACAAAAAATCACAGGTGTCTATAAGAATCTTCACTCTTGTGTGAAGCATGAAGTCTATGTTACTCATACAAGAAAGTTCCCTAGCTCTTAGTCTCACATAGCTGTTGTCTCTAAGACTTAAATTTCTCCCATCATTTCTTCTATCATAAATCTGCCATACGAGAGGTTTATATCCTTTTACAGGAAGACAGCTTATCAATGATGTTGATACCATATTAAAAAATTTCTTGACACATACATACTGGCCTATGCCCAAAAACATCCTAGTTCTTGAATCCTATTCATGTTATATGGAATATGGGATTTGACAACTGGTTGGTTAGGGATTTTGATATGTAGAGTTCATATTTAAATGATATATTGAAATTAATGCAATACAATGTTTCACCAATAATTAGGGATCCAGTCATAATGAGAAAAGGCATTACAATAAAGGAAATGCTGGGAGAAAGAAGGGGGCTTAGAGTGCAGAATATCTTATGGATGCAAAATCAGTATTTTGATTGCTTCCTCTGGCTCTCTGGAGGAACATAGTCCTTCTTACTCCTTGATTTTAGTTCACTGAGACTTTATTCTCACCTTCAGAAATTTGAGACATTCAAGGTGAAGTGCTTGATTTCACTGACATTGTAGGAATTAGAAGAGCAAAAGAGATCTTACCCAAGATTGAGAGAGTTTTTTACAGCACAGAAAATGGTCGTTCTCTGATAAGATTCTACCTCCTTATCTATGTGAATCTTTTGGTAGAAGACAGAATATTTCACGGTGGGAAAAGGTGGTGCCACAGATATAGGTAAACTGTCTCTTGGTGACACATCTTTGTCATTTCTGTCTGTCTTTTGGTTGGTTCTCATAGTATGCAACTTGAAAGAGATAGGAGGCCCCTTTGGCTATATATTGGTTTATTTTCTTCACTTATTAAGAAGGCAAGGTAGGCTTACAAGTTACAATACTACTGGAAATGATTAAGTCAGAATGTGGCAGGTAAGTTTAGGAATAGATCATTTTGCTGGCATCTATATTGTCTCATACTGAACATATACCACCACCACCACCACCAAAGTGATCACCCAAACTGGAATACTTAGCAACCTGGAACAACACTTGTATCTAACATCACTCCATAACATGGAAATTTCTGACCCCATAGAAACATGTAGTGACTCCCTTGTTAACACATGTACCAAGAATTGTATAATAAAATAGAGGTAGCTGCTCAAACTAGTTTTGACTGGTTTGGGGTACTTAAGACAAACTCTCTGCTCCAAGTGAAATTTTAGGAAAAAAATCCTATTTACTCTAATAATATAACATAAAGACCAATTCTTCTGTGATGGAATACTGCTCATATTGTTCATAGTAGTTATTTAATATATCTGTTGTCTTATACCACTTCAATCATGGTTCTTTTTAAATAAGCATGGAGTAGGAAATGTGATAATTGAGAGTAACTATAAAAACAGTACTGAGGTCTCTTTGTCTTTCAGAGAAGAAACCTAATTTTTCCCCTTTCAACTCTGAATCGAATCAGTGTTTTGTCTACACATTCCTGGAATCGAGATATCAAATGGGATGTAAGTTTTCCCAGCGCCTTAAGGGTGCAAAATGTTTTCATTAGACTGAGATCAATGAGGAAATGCCAGCTTAAAAAAAGAAGGAAAACGTTGTGTTTGGGTTTGAGTTTTTTTCTGGGAGGGGTCAGGATTTATCACCCTTCTATTGCTGTGGAAAGACACCGTGACCATGGCAATTTATTATTTTTTTATTATTATGAGCATGCTTAAATTTTATCAAATTATTTTATTTGTTTCCATTCCAAATGCTACTCCCTTTCATGGCTGTCCTCTCAGAGTTCTTCACTCCATTCCCCTCTCTGAGAGGATATTCCTCTGCCCATCCAACCTCACCTCACAGATCCCCATCATACTCCTCCTTCCCTGGTGCATCAAGTATCTACAGGATTAGGTCCATCCTCTGTCCCTGTGGGTAGACAAGGCAGTCTTCTACTATTTATGTGCAAGGGTTCACAGACCAGCCCATGCATGTTCTTTGGTTGATGACTTAGCTTCTATGAGTTCCAAGAGGGCCAGGTTAGTTGATACTGTTGTTCTTTTTATGGAGTTGCCATTCCATTCAGCTTCTACTTTAATATTTCCCCCAACTCTGCCATTTTGAATTGTTCCATTAGGGGCTGAAACAGATGTCCTGTTGGTAGAATATGGCAAAAAAACATATGAAACCAAATAGTTAAAATGTGCATTTTAAAGGGGTTCTTCACCTCTGAAGACAACAGCTATGTCAAGAGGGAATAGAGGGCACGGTCAGTAATCAGAAGCACCTAAGGAACACCTGGTTTGGATATGGAAATACTTGTGCTTCAGTGTTTAAGCACATCCAACCTCATCAGCACACATGGAATGAAGCAGAAGATGGGTGGCTTCTTTCTAATAGTCCGAGATATAAAGGAAGTAAGGAAACAAAAATTCTGTCTTTAATGGTGGTATTTTATGCCCAGGAGAAACTCAATCTCCTTTGTGTTTCAGTCCCTTTCTAATTATGTGATGTGACTTTTTTAATGAGAAGAGCCTAGCATGGTTTCATCCACCATGAAACCATGTTACATTACAAAAGATTTGTTTCATTTTCAAAGATTTACCAAAACAGACATATAGATGAGATTACAAAATTGTGTGTCTCCAAACTCTAATTCTGATAGTTAAGCAAATCTCTTTTTTACAGTTTAGATAGTACTAAGTATGATAAAAGAGCAACAGTAAGAGAAATTTTATGCATACCTATAGGACACAGGGATATAGTGAGAAACACAGAGTTGATTTTGTGCTTTCTCTTACTGGAATTACAGGAGTCATAGTAACAAATTCTAAGGGTGCTGTTACAATGTCCTATCCACAATTTTGGAACAATTCCCTATTTAAAGAGTCAGCCATTTCTTAATACAAAATAAATCCACAGTAGAAAGTTTGTATCCAGTATAAATTAATTAGGGGGTAGTAAATACATAGAGTTGTAAAATGATGCTCTGGAATGGTTTCAAAATATAAAATGTTAAGGATATATTTGAATATTATTTTGAAAATGGTTGATATCTTTTAAAACTTTTGTATTCTTATAAACTGAATTACACAATTGATATAGTCAATTAGAATCATCTTAAATGTATTATCATGCATCATGTTTAATGTATCATCTTAAACACATCCTGTAAAATTCTGTCACAACTTTGCTGAAAGAAGTAAAGAAGAAGGAAACTAAGGGTCAGAGAAAATTTTATAGTCCACTGAACACTTAGTGCACAATAACTTTTACAACTTGATAATATCTGAGAAATAATATTAGTAAGTGAAAGCAAGAGGGGAAACTGGGGACTCTGCTGCATTCTTTGGTCATTTATGTCTTGGCTTGTTTCGTGGTGGGAGGAGTACTACAATAGTCTTGACAATAATAAGTAGCACCCTTTCCAATCTGCAGATTGCTAATGGTGAGAGTAAAATCTTTCCCAAATCCACTGCCACTGAACTTTGAAAGAACTTCAGATTCCACACTGGATGAATGGTATATTAGGAGTTTAGGAACATTCCCTAGTTTCTGCTGATACCAGGCAAATCAAACATAAATATCCTTCTCTGCCCAGCAAGTAATGATGACCCTGTCTCCTAGAGATGCAGACAAGGAGGATGAAGACTGTGTCATCTGGATGTCACATATCAGGCCTATGATTGGAAACATACAACCAATATGTATGTTTAATCATGATAGAAATGATTTATCTGAATTTCCAGTTAGCACTGTTTTCAAAGGGCCAAATGAATTTCCAATGACATCCTTCCTTACCTGGGATCCATAACAGTAAGATCAGCAGAAGCTGAAAGGGATACTTCATGTCTGTGTTGTGAACTGACATTGACTGACTTCTAAACAGGATGTGATGAGACTATTAAGAATTTCTGGGTGAGTGCAGTAGACACATGGAAACCATTGGAGCCTGGACAGGGCTGGGTACAGATTGATGTAGGCTCTTTATTTTAGTAACTTAACTGGGCTATGTCCGAGTATCTTAAGCCATACCAGGATATTGAAGTTTTGCTGTGAATTCTTTCTGTCAGTGGTATATTTTATTATAAAATTCTTTTTGGTCATTTTTCAATATTGGAATGGATGTAATTTTAGGTATAAAGTCCTTTGTATTTTATTAGGATTAGGTAAAACATTATTTTTAAACAGGCCACAGTACATATTAGAATTTGGCTTCACCTCTTCTTACAAGTATTTTTTTTTCTAACAGCATTTCCATGAGGAATTCTTTCATTTGAAATAATTATTAGAACACACTTATGAGAAATACAAATAAATTTCCAATCACTTGTCATAACCTTTCAGCACTGTTATTTTTCACATTATTTTAAGCATTTTTGTGTCAATATCCAAAAATAACAATGTTTCTTTACCAATATACTTTACTAGCTGGGGCTGGAGACATGGCTCAGCAGTTAAGAATACTTGATGCCCTGGCATAGGACTCAGGTTGGAGTTTCAGCTCATATTCATCTGTAGGTAGAATTTTCAGGGATGATATCACATTCTTCTGGCCTTCAAATGAAGCAGCACACATGTGGTACACAGACATACAGGCTGAAAAAACACCCAAACATATGCTGAGAAAAAATGAATATTTTTAAAAATATTTTATTATAAGTTTGTGTGTGTGTATGTGTACTGTGTCTACACAAGGAGGATACATCATAATTTCTGGAAGGACAAAAAGGAAGTAGGAAAAGTATGTGATTATAATTTCAAAAAATTATTGTGATAGAACCCAACCCAATTTTTACCTCTTGTTTTATATCAAAAGACTGGTGAAAATCAACAGTAAGGTAAAATAAGAGACCTAGATTTAAACATGCAAAAACAAATTACATGTTGATGAATTGTACTAATAGAATTCCCTCTTGGCAATCTGTCTCACTTCTTGGAATACAAAAGTAGCAATTTTGCGAATCCAAAATGGGCAACTTTTGGAGAATCTCAGGGAATTCTCTACAGTGTAAGTTTAATTTCAGTTAAAGTGTAGAGATATTCCAAACAGACCTTTTGTTTCCAGTGTTCTTCTTGTGACACTACAGTGTCCAGAAGGCTGTGGAACAAAACAACAAAACTTAAAGATGATAGTCTGCTTCCTCTTCCTAGCTAATTAGAATTTAGGCCCAATAAAAACCAGAGTCTCCTCTGATTTACTCAGGTGATTTATAGGGTCATATTTCTTTAGAGAAACTAGTCATTCATCCATCCTTGAATATGTTATAATGAAGTTATGATGCAAGCTATTATAGTTAAAATGTCATTTTTAATAAAAGCCAGCAACATTTATGCCACAAGAGACTGTGTCTTAATGCTGTCTGTGGGATTTTTGTGGTCCTCAACTAACTTTTTTTACAATGATTCAGCCAAGTAATTTTTATCTTTCATAAGGTGCCTAACATACTATATTTTAACAGAAATTTGATTTCTAATTATGTGTACTTTGCCTTTAACTATACATCATTGTATAGTATTAGTATTCTTCCCTGATGCTGAGTAGGAACAGCAGTGTTCACAAAACAGGTAGCCCTGTGAAAACAAAAGGAAACACCAACCCCCAAAGTATGCCATTGTTTTAAAACTATGTAGGACATACAACAATTTTTTTTTTCACAGCTGAGCGCCAGGTATTTATTTCAGCTTCCAATGGGTTAGGCTCCGGAATATGATATCAGGTGCAACTGGGTAAGATCTAGCAGAGCTTGGACATCCTGAGAGATGTCTGAGGATGTACCATGAGCCTTGAGAAACTAAACCAAGGAAAACACAGTTACTTACAAATACAGAGAGTGGCTGTCTTTTCTTGTTGGAACATCAACATCACCAGGCACTTCTTTGTATCTTTGTCATATTTGGAATTATCTCTACAAAATGCTCCTTTTGAAGAAATTTTCTTATGCAGAAAATGCATATTTTTTTTTACACAGAGACTTAAAGTAAACCACTGGGAGGTCTCTGCTAGATTGTCATTAGTTTACAAGGTTTCAAATGTCATTAAGAAACATGGTGTCCTCACTTCTCAGCAAACAGCCAATTCAGATACCTCATGCACATAGATAGACAATTATACGTGTTATCAAAAACCAGAGCCTTTCTGGAGAGGTGCCTAATGAATCTTTGGCTTCTAAACTGAGTTTCATCTGGAGCCAGGATTAACAAGGGAAACCATGACCAGAATGGAATGTGAGGTTGGAGCACTGGGGAGCAGAAGTCCCCAGGGCAGTGAAAATTTCTCTCAGCAGCCCTGGGAGCTGTGTTTGTTTCAGTCTTAGGCAATTTCCCTCTATAACCAGTCAACTGGGTGGGAAGAAAATGAGGCAAAGGCCCTGGGTGAGAAAGCAGTTCAAAATATGCTTTACAAGATAAGGGAAAGGGCATGCAAGATCACGTCCAAGAGAAAGTGGATAACAGAAAACTTATCAATCAAGAGAAAAAGCAAGGTCAACTGGTCCCAGTGTTATCCATGATAGGCTTAGAGAGGAAGTGTTTTTCTGAGATCAGATTTCCACAGAGGCAGCCGAAGGAGTCTGATGAATTACTGCTTAGTAGAAAGCTTCTTAATAAAATGCTGGCCTACTCCCAATCTTACATGATGATGATGTGAAAATACTGTCATAGCAATGATACACAAGTAGGTATTTGTGGCACGTAAAAGCACAGAATATGCACAAGAATTGCTATTCCTGATAAAGAATATCATGAAAAAAAATTATAGACCTGGTTAAAGAAACTGTGATGGTTAGTGTTAACTATTGACTCTACAAGATCTGGAATCCCCTAGGAAACAAGCCTCCAGCCTCCCCCCCCCCCCCTTGAGGGATTATATTTGTTAGGTTCAGTGAAATAGGAAGACCTAAAAGTGGGTAGAACCATTCCCTAGGCTTGGGTCCTGGACTGTATTAAAAAGAGAAAGATAAGTGATGACAAGCCTCTCTTTGCCTCTCTCTCTCTCTCTCCTCTCTCTCTCTCTCTCTCTCTCTCTCTCTCTCTCTCTCTCTCTCTCTC
>NW_021618549.1:0-2589 GCF_004785775.1 Grammomys surdaster | reverse complement strand
ACTACATATGTTGTGAACTAATATCCATACATGAGAGAAAAATCAGAAATCCAGATCAAGGGTTAGAAAACAGAGGGTTTTGGTCCAAATCATGCCGTGGTACTACAGTAACTTTGAGTAGAGATCTTTAGAATACTGGCTCTGAAAAGCTTTGTGTTTATGCATGATAGTATACATCTTTAATCCCAAGAGAGAGATGCAAGGTAATTTCTGAGTTCAAGGCGAACCCAGAACAAAGAACGTAAAGAACAATTTTATTTATTTGGTAAAGGTAAAGAAAAGATTAGTTCCAAGCACGGTTGTGCACAAGTCAAGTGTGTGAGACAAGCAGATCTCTGGGTTCAAGGTTAGTCTACAGATCATGTTCCATGACAGCAATACTTAGACAGTTAGCAAACCATTAAGACTTGGTTGCTGGGATAAATGCCATTGAACTAGGAGCCAAGTTCCAGCACCAGGAACTGTTAGAACTTGGAAGTTTTGGGCATGTTGCTATGGCTTTAGAATCCAGAATAGTAGAGTTTACTTGGACAGCTGAATCAAGATAGTTTGAGCTAAGAAATTGCCAGTGACTTAGAAAATGTCATCCTTGAGGTATAATATATTGGAAGTATTTTATGAGAGCAACAAGAAGCTTTGTTCCAGAGATAGACAAGTTCTAAGTATATTCCATGTGGTACTGAAGGAATGGAGGGATCCTGAAGAGCAGTTGAGGCCTGATACTGTGAGTGGCAAGGTAAGGCCATTGAGGAAATTGCTGCATCAGTGTCTGTTTAAGTCCAAGGACTGAAAAGGATTATACAATGAAGTTGAGGATTGGTACCTTGAAGACTGACTAGGAGTGGCTCATGGTGAAAGTGCTGCCTGGTGGAATCAAAAGAATTGGGTGTGTTTGAGAGTCCAGTAAAATGGGATGACCACAAGGAAGAGCAGGAACAGTGGAGTGCTATTGGCAGGAGCTTGTGGTCACACAGAAACTAGATCTGTAAGGTGAACCACAAGCTCCTTTTATAAGAGTGCAGATGACCCTCAGTGAACCCTGTAGGATGCCTGTTGAGGAAAGAAGCTATTAGGGATTGGAAACAGCACAAGACAAAGGTGACAGTTTCTTTTATACAGCACAAGGTGATTGTAGTTTGCAAACCTGAAAAGAGTTGGACATTAGTAAAGTCAATACAGGAATTGGAATTTTTACAGTTGGATTTTTGGCTTCATTTAAAGAGTATCATCACTGTGAAGTTTTGAAGTGTTTATTTATACACTATGATGTTGTACATATGTGATCTAATGTTAAGCATTTATTTTGTGCTGGAATGAATTTTAGATAGTTAAGGAGGAGCAAAGGACATTTAGGATTCTGAGCTTTGTTGAGTCTGGACTAGACTATGGATATTTTGACATTGGATAGATTCTAAGATCCTATGGCTTGGTATAGCCCCCACAATCTCTTTTTTTTTTTTTTGCAGAGACAAATTATTGCCAGGTTTTGATTGTTTCACTATGCTTAGCCTACATGAATTTATCACTAATCAGATATGTGGCCTTACTGAGGATGGGGTCGCTTTGTCATAGGAAGTGTGTCACAATGGAGGATTCTTGAAAATCTCAGACCAGGCCAGCTTGGTTAAAATCATCCACCTGGCAGCCTGTTGAAGAGAATAACCTGCCTTCCTTGGCAACTTTAGCACTATGTCATCCTGAATGGTGTCTGAATTTCTGCCATCCTGTTAATAGAAGGAATCTTTAAGGTGTAAATCAGCCCAAATTGACTGTCATCCTCAATAAGTGTTGTCTTACTCATGGGGTCTCTTCACGGTGATGAATACTTAACTAACATAGAATGGGTACCAGAGGCTGGGTTATCGTTGTGATAGCTCTGTCCATGTTTTTGTTTGTAGGAAATTCTATTCAGGCAGTTTGGATGGTTTAAAAGGAGCTTAATATGCTGAAGTATTAGAAGCAGGGAAGACAGTGGTGCTAAGAGTGATTTTAAATGAGTGAGTTGCTACAGTAGATTTCAGTAGAAAGGAGTATTACTATGAGACTTAGAAATTATATTTTCATATTTTGGTGAATAATAGGGCTTCCTTTTGCGCTTGTCTTAAGAGTTTTCTGGAGGGTAATTTAAAGAGATGTAAATCAATACCATTAATTAAGGGAGCCTCAAAGAGACCTAGATTAGACTTTGTTCTGTTGTTCACTCTTATGGGAAACATTTCAAGAAGGAGAGTAAAATTGGAAACTTGAAGCCCAAAATGGAGGGGTTCACATATAGTGTTCACAACCGGGTTTCAGGAAGTAGAATGGTGTTTTATCATGTATCCAAAGATACTAAATGGAAGGAATTGAGAATTGACCAGGTGGAAATATGCTCCCCAGGAAGGAATCTCTTTGTAGATTTTCAGTTGAGAAAGGGATGGTTTATACTATATAGGCCTTTTAATGCTGCAGTTATTTTTTTTCATTTGGACAAAAGAAGATATGATTCTGATTCAAATGGCCAAGAGATGGACGGGGATGACTGCTGTCAGTTGTGAACATGACTACATATGTTGTGAACTAATATCCATACATGAGAGAAAAATCAGA
>NW_021618548.1:3535-6532 GCF_004785775.1 Grammomys surdaster | reverse complement strand
GTTCAATATTCGGAAATCCATCAATGTAATCCACTATATAAACAAACTTAAAAAAAAAAACCACATGATCATCTCACTAGATGCTGAGAAAGCATTTGACAAAATTCAACATCCCTTCATGATAAAAGTCTTGGAAAGATCAGGAATTCAAGGCCCCTACCTAAACATAGTAAAAGCAATTTACAGCAAACCAGTAGCCAACATCAAGCTAAATGGAGAGAAACTTGAAGCAATCCCACTAAGATCAGGGACTAGACAAGGTTGCCCACTCTCCCCCTACCTATTCAATATAGTACTGGAAGTCTTAGCCAGAGCAATTAGACAGCAAAAAGAAGTCAAAGGGATACAAATAGGAAAGGAAGAAGTCAAAATATCGCTATTTGCAGATGATATGATAGTATACTTAAGTGACCCCCAAACTTCCACCAGAGAACTCCTAAACCTGATAAACAACTTCAGCAAAGTGGCTGGTTATAAAATCAACTCAAACAAATCAGTAGCCTTCCTCTACATGAAAGATAAACAGACTGAAAAAGAAATTAGGGAAATGACACCCTTCACAATAGTTGCAAATAATATAAAATACCTTGGTGTGAATCTAACCAAGCAAGTGAAAGACCTGTATGACAAGAACTTCAAGTCTCTGAAGAAAGAAATTGAAGAAGATCTCAGAAGATGGAAAGATCTCCCATGCTCATGGATTGGCAGGATTAATATAATAAAAATGGCCATCTTGCCAAAAGCAATCTACAGATTCAATGCAATCCCCATTAAAATCCCAACTCAATTCTTCACAGAGTTAGAAAAGGAAATTCTCAAGTTCATATGGAATAACAAAAAACCCAGGATAGCGAAAACTATTCTCAACAATAAAAGAACTTCTGGAGGAATTACCATCCCTGACCTCAAGCTGTACTACAGAGCAATAGTGATAAAAACTACCTGGTATTGGTACAGAGACAGGCAGGAAGATCAATGGAATAGAATTGAAGACCCAGAAATGAACCCACACTCCTATGGTCACTTGATCTTTGACAAAGGAGCTAAAACTGTCCAGTGGAAAAAGGACAGCATTTTCAACAAATGGTGCTGGTTCAACTGGAAGACAACATGTAGAAGAATGAAAATTGATCCATTCTTATCCCCTTGTACAAAGCTCAAGTCTATGTGGATAAAGGACCTCCACATAAAACCAGATACACTGAAACTAATAGAAGAGAAGGTGGGGAAAAGCCTCGAATACTTGGGCACAGGGGAAAAGTTCCTGAACAGAACTCCAATGGCATATGCTCTAAGATCGAGAATTGACAAATGGGACTTCATAAAATTGCGAAGTTTCTGTAAGTCAAAGGACACTGTCAATAGGACAAAACGACAACCAACAAATTGGGAAAGGATCTTTACCAATCCTTCATCTGATAGAGGGCTAATATCCAATATATACAAAGAACTCAAGAAATTAGACTCCAGACAACCAAATTACCCTATTAAAAAATGGGGTATAGAGCTTAACAAAGAATTTTCAACAGAAGAAACTCGAATGTCCGAGAAGCATCTAAAGAAATGTTCAGCATCCTTAGTCGTCAGGGAAATGCAAATCAAAACAACCCTGAGATTCCATCTCACACCAGTCAGAATGGCTAAGATTAAAAACTCAGGTGATAGTAGATGCTGGCGAGGGTGTGGAGAAAGAGGAACACTCCTCCATTGTTGGTGGGACTGCAAGATGGTGCAACCACTTTGGAAATCAGTCTGGCGGTTCCTCAGAAAATTGGACATAGCATTACCCGAGGATCCAGCTATACCACTCCTAGGCATATACCCAGAAGGTGCTCGAACATATAACAAGGACATATGCTCAACTATGTTCATAGCAGCCTTGTTTATAATAGCCAGGAGCTGGAAAGAACCCAGATGTCCTTCAACTGAGGAATGGATTCAAAAAATGTGGTATATTTACACAATGGAGTATTACTCAGCTATTAAAAACAATGAATTCGAGAGGTTCCTAGGTAAATGGATGGAACTAGAAATTATCATCCTGAGTGAGGTAAGCCAATCACAAAAGAACACACATGGTATTCACTCACTGATTATTGGATATTAGCCCAGAACCTTGAAATGCCCAAGATGCAACTCACAGGCCACATGAAGCCCATAAAGAAGGAAGACCAAGTGGGGGTGATTCGGTCCTTCTTAGAAGGAGCAACAAATTACTCAAGGGAGCAAATATGGAGACAAAGTGAGGGACAGAATCTGAAGGAGGGGCCGTTTCAAGACCACTCCACCTGAGTATCTATTCCATGTGCAATCACCAAAGGTAGATGCTGATGTGGAAGTCAGGAAGTGCATGCTGATAAGAGCCTGATATGGATATCTCCTCAGAGGTCTTCAAGAGTCTGACATACTCAGAGGCAGATGCTCACAACTAGCCATTGAACTGATCATGGGGTTCTCAATAGAGGAGTTAGAGTGAAGACTGAAGGAGAGCTGAAAGAGTTTGTGGCTCCATGAGGAGAGCAACAATACCAACCAACCACAGCTCCCAGGGTCTAAACCACCAGCCTGGGAGCACTTAGGGAGGGATCCATCGCTTCAGTTGAATATGTAAGAGTGGTGGGCCCTGCTGGGCATAGGTGGAAGAAGAGAACCTTGACCTCATGAAGGCTGGATGCCCCAGGGGGTGGGAATTTTGAGGGTGGGGAGGTGGGAGTGGGGGGGTAGATAGAGGTTACATCCACAGAGAAGAAGGAGGAGGGGTGAGGGGATTGGGGGTTCCTGGGTGGGTGGGGGATGGGGTAAGGGGACAACATAGGAAATGTAAATAAAACATCCAATCAAAAAAAAGAAAATACAAAAAAAAGTTTAAAACAACAACAACAACAACAAAACAACATCTCACTGTGGAAGCTGTGGTGCGTCACAGTGTTTCATACACTATATACTTTGTCCACACACACCTCTACTTGCAAATGTTTATTTCAGTTAGTTTTTGGT
>NW_021618548.1:0-3525 GCF_004785775.1 Grammomys surdaster | reverse complement strand
TTTGGTCTTTTCTGAAGTCTCTGGCTTTTGCTATACTCTGTCAATACTGGAACCTCACTGAGACTCCTCTCAGATATTCTGTTGTTGCTCTGTGGAGATCCTGCAGCTTTGGTTCTGCAGTGGCAGCCAACAAAAGGTACCATTTAAATAGTAATAGTTCTGTTTGTCGTTGATTGACCAATTAAGTTACTTAAGAACAAGATAATTGTCTCATTATAAACGAATTTTCATGATCAGAACAAAAAATTACTGATATTCAAACAGTTCTTTGTGAATGACCTAAGCATTAACTCAATGTCAAGCACTAAGCAATTAATCTAAGTTTTTCATTTTATGTTCATGTTAACAATTCTATGAGATACTTTGTGTCATTGCCTACATTTATTTCAGATTGAGAAAGTGATATGCAATATTAAAGAGGTATTTAAAGAACATTACAAATTGTATATGTCAAAGTCAAGGACTTAACGTCTTGTAATTTCAAGTTCAAGACCAATAGTTAATATCCTGTACCTTCGCCCTTCTGCCCCTGCCTGGTCCTCTGGGCTGGAGCAGACACAGAGTTGGTCTGCTCCTGTCCTGTGGAGAAACTGAATCCTGAATCATCCAGGAGCCACTGCACTCAGAGCAGCTGGTAAGAACTCCATCTCACTCCCTAAACCCCAGAGATAGATCGGGGAGCCAGGGACATCCAGGGCACAGCAGCTACCCAAACCCCGCCCCTCCGGAATTCCACTTCCCTTCTGACCCTGCCTGGTCCTCTGGGCTGGAGCAGACACAGAGTCGGTCTGCTCCCGTCCTGTTGAGAAACTGAATCCTGAGTCATCCAGGAGCCACGGCACTCAGAGCAGCTGACACAGAGTCGGTCTGCTCCTGTCCTGTTGAGAAACTGAATCCTGAGCCATCCAGGAGCCACTGCACTCAGAGCAGCTGGAGCCACTGCACTCAGAGCAGCTGAAACTGAATCCTGAGTCATCGTGGACCCACTGCACTCAGAGCAGAAGGATTTCCAGATCCAAGAGGTAGCCTGAGTCCCAGGAGTTATTCCACCCAGGAGATTAGGAGCATAAGACCACAGAGACCTCTGGACTCTGAGGAGCTCTGCAATAAGCAAGATAACTGGAAATACAGACTCCAGTTTTACACAGTGAGGGCAGGTACCACTAGAGTTAACCAGATGGCGAAAGGCAAGCGCAAGAACATAAGCAACGGAAACCAAAGTTTCTTGGCATCATCAGTGCCCAATTCTCCCAATGTAGCAAGCCCTGAACACCCCATCACACCTGAAAAGCAGGATTCAGAATTAAAATCACTTCTCATGATGATGATAGAGGATTATAAGAAGGAATTAAGTAACTCCCTTAAAGAAATACAGGAGAGTACAAGTAAACAGATAGAAGCCCTTAAAGAGGAATCACAGAAATCCCTTAAAGAAATGGAAGAAAACACAAAGAAGGAATTAAACAAAAACATTCAGGATCTGAAACTAGAAATAGAAACAATAAAGAAAGTTCAAAGGGAGACAACCATGGAGATAGAAAACCTAAGAAAGAGATCAGGAGTCACAGACGCAAGCATCACCAACCGAATACAAGAGATAGAAGAGAGAATCTCAAATGCAGAAGATATGGTGGAAAATATTGACACAGTTGTCAAAGAAAATGCAAAATGCAAAAAACTCCTAACTCAAAACATCCAGGAAATCCAGGACACAATGAGAAGACCAAACCTAAGGATAATAGGTATAGATGAGAATGAAGATACCCAACTTAAAGGGCCAGTAAATATCTTCAACAAAATTATTGAGGAAAACTTCCCTAACCTAAAGAACAAGATGCCCATAAACATACAAGAAGCCTACAGAACACCAAATAGACTAGACCAGAAAAGAAATACCTCCCGTCACATAATAATCAAAACATCAGATGCACAAAACAAAGAAAAAATACTAAAAGCAGTAAGGGAAAAAGGTCAAGTAACATATAAAGGCAGACCTATAAGAATTACACCAGACTTCTCACCAGAGACTATAAAAGCCAGAAGAGCCTGGACTGACATCATACAGACACTAAGAGAACACAATTGCCAGCCCAGATTACTATACCCAGCAAAACTCTCAATCACTATAGATGGTGAAACCAAGATATTCCATGACAAAACCAAATTTGCACAATATCTTCCCACAAACCCAGCACTTCAAAGGATAATTGATGGAAAATGCCAACACAAGGAGGGAAACTACAACCTAGGAAAAGCAAGTAAGTAATCTTCCAACAACCCCCAAAAAAGATACAAACATAACTTTACCTCTAATAACAAAAATAACAGGAAGCAACAATCATTTTTCCTTAATATCTCTTAACATCAATGGTCTCAATTCCCCAATAAAAAGACGCAGACTATCAGACTGGATACACAAACAAGACCCAGAATTTTGCTGCATACAAGAAACGCACCTCAGTGACAAAGACAGACACTACCTCAGAATAAAAGGGTGGAAAACAATTTTTCAAGCCAATGGTCCCAAGAAACAAGCTGGAGTAGCCATTCTAATATCAAATAAAATCGACTTTCATCCAAAATTAATCAAAAAAGATAAGGAAGGACACTTCATACTCATCAAAGGAAAAATCTACCAAGGTGAACTCTCAATTCTGAACATCTATGCTCCAAATGCAAGGGCACCTACATACATAAAAGAAACTTTACTAAAGCTCAAAACACACATTACACCTCACACAATAATAGTGGGGGATTTCAACACCCCACTGTCAGCAATGGACAGATCATGGAAACAGAAACTAAACAGAGACACTTTGAAATTAACAGAAGTTATGAACCAAATGGACTTAACAGACATCTATAGAACATTTCATCCTAAAACAAAAGAATATGCCTTTTTCTCAGCACCTCATGGTACCTTCTCCAAAATAGACCATATAATTGGTCACAAAACAAGCCTCTACAGATACAAAAAGATTGAAATAATCCCTTGCATCTTATCAGATCACCACGGACTAAGACTGGTCTTTAATAATGACAAAAACAATGGAAAACCCACGTACACATGGAAACTGAACAACTCTCTACTCAATGATGACTTGGTCAAGGAAGAAATAAAGAAAGAAATAAAAGACTTTTTTAGAATTCAATGAAAATGAGGACACATCATACCAAAACTTGTGGGACTCCATGAAGGCAGTGCTAAGAGGAAAGCTCATAGCTCTAAGTGCCTACAAAAAGAAACTGGAAAGAGCACACACTAACAAGTTGACTGCACAACTAAAAGCTCTAGAACAAAAAGAAGCAAATACACCCAGGAGGAGTAGAAGGCAGGAAATAATCAAACTCAGGGCTGAAATCAACCAAATAGAAACAGAAAGAACAATACAAAATATCAATAAAACCAGGAGTTGGTTCTTTGAGAAAATCAACAAGATAGATAAACCCTTAGCCAGATTAACCAGAGGGCACAGAGACAGTATCCAAATTAATAAAATCAGAACTGAAAAGGGAGACATAACA
>NW_021618547.1:0-1668 GCF_004785775.1 Grammomys surdaster | reverse complement strand
CCCCCCCACTCCCACCTCCCCACCCTCAAAATTCCCACCCCCTGGGGCATCCAGCCTTCATGAGGTCAAGGTTCTCTTCTTCCACCTATGCCCAGCAGGGCCCTCCACTTTTACATATTCAGCTGAAGCCCTGGATCCCCCCCTAAGTGCTCCCAGGCTGGTGGTTTAGACCCTGGGAGCTGTGGTTGGTTGGTATTGTTGCTCTCCTCATGGTGCCACAAACCCTTTCAGCTCCTTCAGTCTTCACTCTAACTCCTCCATTGAGAACCCCATGATCAGTTCAATGGCTAGTTGTGAGCATCTGCCTCTGAATATGTCTGACTCTTGAAGGCCTCTGAGGAGATATCCATATCAGGCTCTTATCAGCATGCACTTCCTGTCTTCCACATCAGCATCTACCTTTGGTGATTGCACATGGGATAGATACTCAGGTGGGGTGGTCTTGAGACGGCCCCTCCTTCAGTTTCTGTCCCTCACTTTGTCTCCATATTTGCTCCCTTGAGTATTTTGTTGCTCCTTCTAAGAAGGACCGAATGACCCTCACTTGGTCTTCCTTCTTTATGGGCTTCATGTGGCCTGTGAGTTGCATCTTGGGCATTTCAAGGTTCTAGGCTAATATCCAATAATCAGTGAGTGAATACCATGTGTCTTCTTTTGTGATTGGCTTACCTCACTCAGGATGATAATTTCTAGTTCCATCCATTTACCTAGGAACCTCTCGAATTCATTGTTTTTAATAGCTGAGTAATACTCCATTGTGTAAATATACCACATTTTTTTAATCCATTCCTCAGTTGAAGGACATCTGGGTTCTTTCCAGCTCCTGGCTATTATAAATAAGGCTGCTATGAACATAGTTGAGCATATGTCCTTGTTATATGTTCGAGCATCTTCTGGGTATATGCCTAGGAGTGGTATAGCTGGATCCTCGGGTAATGCTATGTCCAATTTTCTGAGGAACCGCCAGACTGATTTCCAAAGTGGTTGCACCATCTTGCAGTCCCACCAACAATGGAGGAGTGTTCCTCTTTCTCCACACCCTCGCCAGCATCTACTATCACCTGAGTTTTTAATCTTAGCCATTCTGACTGGTGTGAGATGGAATCTCAGGGTTGTTTTGATTTGCATTTCCCTGACGACTAAGGATGCTGAACATTTCTTTAGATGCTTCTCGGCCATTCGAGTTTCTTCCATTGAAAATTCTTTGTTAAGCTCTATACCCCATTTTTTAATAGGGTAATTTGGTTGTCTGGAGTCTAATTTCTTGAGTTCTTTGTATATATTGGATATTAGCCCTCTATCAGATGAAGGATTGGTAAAGATCTTTTCCCAATTTGTTGGTTGTCGTTTTGTCCTATTGACAGTGTCCTTTGCCTTACAGAAACTTTGCAATTTTATGAACTCCCATTTGTCAATTCTCGATCTTAGAGCATATGCCATTGGAGTTCTGTTCAGGAACTTTTCCCCTGTGCCCAAGTATTCGAGGCTTTTCCCCACCTTCTCTTCTATTAGTTTCAGTGTATCTGGTTTTATGTGGAGGTCCTTTATCCACATAGACTTGAGCTTTGTACAAGGGGATAAGAATGGATCAATTTTCATTCTTCTACATGTTGTCTTCCAGTTGAACCAGCACCATTTGTTGAAAATGCTGTCCTTTTTCCACTGGAC
>NW_021618546.1:0-3984 GCF_004785775.1 Grammomys surdaster | reverse complement strand
TTTTTCAGTCTGTTTATCTTTCATGTAGAGGAAGGCTACTGATTTGTTTGAGTTGATTTTATAACCAGCCACTTTGCTGAAGTTGTTTATCAGGTTTAGGAGTTCTCTGGTGGAAGTTTGGGGGTCACTTAAGTATACTATCATATCATCTGCAAATAGCGATATTTTGACTTCTTCCTTTCCTATTTGTATCCCTTTGACTTCTTTTTGCTGTCTAATTGCTCTGGCTAAGACTTCCAGTACTATATTGAATAGGTAGGGGGAGAGTGGGCAACCTTGTCTAGTCCCTGATCTTAGTGGGATTGCTTCAAGTTTCTCTCCATTTAGCTTGATGTTGGCTACTGGTTTGCTGTAATTGCTTTTACTATGTTTAGGTAGGGGCCTTGAATTCCTGATCTTTCCAAGACTTTTATCATGAAGGGATGTTGAATTTTGTCAAATGCTTTCTCAGCATCTAGTGAGATGATCATGTGGTTTTTTTCTTTAAGTTTGTTTATATAGTGGATTACATGGATGGATTTCCGAATATTGAACCATCCCTGCATTCCTGGGATAAAACCTACTTGATCATGATGGATGATTGTTTTGATGTGGTCTTGGATTCGGTTTGCTAGAATTTTATTGAGTATTTTTGCATTGATGTTCATAAGGGAGATTGGTCTGAAGTTCTCTTTCTTTGTAGGGTCCTTGTGGGGTTTGGGTATGAGTGTAATTGTAGCTTCATAGAACGAATTGGGTAGTCTTCCTTCTGTCTCTATTTTGTGGAATAGTTTGAAGAGAATTGGTATTAGGTCTTCCTTGAAGGTCTGATAGAATTCAGCACTAAAACCATCTGGTCCTGGGCTTTTTTTAGTGGGGAGGCTTTTGATGACTGCTACTATTTCCTGAGGGGTTATGGGACTATTTAGATGGTTTATCTGCTCCTGGTTTAACTTTGGTACCTGGTATCTGTCTAGGAAATTGTCCATTTCATCCAGGTTTTCCAGTTTTGTTGAGTATAGGCCTTTGTAGTAGGATCTGATGATTTTTTGAATTTCTTCAGTTTCTGTTGTTATGTCTCCCTTTTCAGTTCTGATTTTATTAATTTGGATACTGTCTCTGTGCCCTCTGGTTAATCTGGCTAAGGGTTTATCTATCTTGTTGATTTTCTCAAAGAACCAACTCCTGGTTTTATTGATATTTTGTATTGTTCTTTCTGTTTCTATTTGGTTGATTTCAGCCCTGAGTTTGATTATTTCCTGCCTTCTACTCCTCCTGGGTGTATTTGCTTCTTTTTGTTCTAGAGCTTTTAGTTGTGCAGTCAACTTGTTAGTGTGTGCTCTTTCCAGTTTCTTTTTGTAGGCACTTAGAGCTATGAGCTTTCCTCTTAGCACTGCCTTCATGGAGTCCCACAAGTTTTGGTATGATGTGTCCTCATTTTCATTGAATTCTAAAAAGTCTTTTATTTCTTTCTTTATTTCTTCCTTGACCAAGTCATCATTGAGTAGAGAGTTGTTCAGTTTCCATGTGTACGTGGGTTTTCCATTGTTTTTGTCATTATTAAAGACCAGTCTTAGTCCGTGGTGATCTGATAAGATGCAAGGGATTATTTCAATCTTTTTGTATCTGTAGAGGCTTGTTTTGTGACCAATTATATGGTCTATTTTGGAGAAGGTACCATGAGGTGCTGAGAAAAAGGTATATTCTTTTGTTTTAGGATGAAATGTTCTATAGATGTCTGTTAAGTCCATTTGGTTCATAACTTCTGTTAATTTCAAAGTGTCTCTGTTTAGTTTCTGTTTCCATGATCTGTCCATTGCTGAGAGTGGGGTGTTGAAATCCCCCACTATTATTGTGTGAGGTGTAATGTGTGTTTTGAGCTTTAGTAAAGTTTCTTTTATGTATGTAGGTGCCCTTGCATTTGGAGCATAGATGTTCAGAATTGAGAGTTCACCTTGGTAGATTTTTCCTTTGATGAGTATGAAGTGTCCTTCCTTATCTTTTTTGATTAATTTTGGATGAAAGTCGATTTTATTTGATATTAGAATGGCTACTCCAGCTTGTTTCTTGGGACCATTGGCTTGAAAAATTGTTTTCCACCCTTTTATTCTGAGGTAGTGTCTGTCTTTGTCACTGAGGTGCGTTTCTTGTATGCAGCAAAATTCTGGGTCTTGTTTGTGTATCCAGTCTGATAGTCTGCGTCTTTTTATTGGGGAATTGAGACCATTGATGTTAAGAGATATTAAGGAAAAATGATTGTTGCTTCCTGTTATTTTTGTTATTAGAGGTAAAGTTATGTTTGTATCTTTTTTGGGGGTTGTTGGAAGATTACTTACTTGCTTTTCCTAGGTTGTAGTTTCCCTCCTTGTGTTGGCATTTTCCATCAATTATCCTTTGAAGTGCTGGGTTTGTGGGAAGACATTGTGCAAATTTGGTTTTGTCATGGAATATCTTGGTTTCACCATCTATAGTGATTGAGAGTTTTGCTGGGTATAGTAATCTGGGCTGGCAATTGTGTTCTCTTAGTGTCTGTATGATGTCAGTCCAGGCTCTTCTGGCTTTTATAGTCTCTGGTGAGAAGTCTGGTGTAATTCTTATAGGTCTGCCTTTATATGTTACTTGACCTTTTTCCCTTACTGCTTTTAGTATTTTTTCTTTGTTTTGTGCATCTGATGTTTTGATTATTATGTGACGGGAGGTATTTCTTTTCTGGTCTAGTCTATTTGGTGTTCTGTAGGCTTCTTGTATGTTTATGGGCATCTTGTTCTTTAGGTTAGGGAAGTTTTCCTCAATAATTTTGTTGAAGATATTTACTGGCCCTTTAAGTTGGGAATCTTCATTCTCATCTATACCTATTATCCTTAGGTTTGGTCTTCTCATTGTGTCCTGGATTTCCTGGATGTTTTGAGTTAGGAGTTTTTTGCATTTTGCATTTTCTTTGACAACTGTGTCAATATTTTCCACCGTATCTTCTGCATTGAGATTCTCTCTTCTATCTCTTGTATTCGGTTGGTGATGCTTGCGTCTGTGACTCCTGATCTCTTTCTTAGGTTTTCTATCTCCATGGTTGTCTCCCTTTGAACTTTCTTTATTGTTTCTATTTCTAGTTTCAGATCCTGAATGTTTTTGTTTAATTCCTTCTTTGTGTTTTCTTCCATTTCTTTAAGGGATTTCTGTGATTCCTCTTTAAGGGCTTCTATCTGTTTACTTGTACTCTCCTGTATTTCTTTAAGGGAGTTACTTAATTCCTTCTTATAATCCTCTATCATCATCATGAGAAGTGATTTTAATTCTGAATCCTGCTTTTCAGGTGTGATGGGGTGTTCAGGGCTTGCTATATTGGGAGAATTGGGCACTGATGATGCCAAGAAACTTTGGTTTCCGTTGCTTATGTTCTTGCGCTTGCCTTTCGCCATCTGGTTAACTCTAGTGGTACCTGCCCTCACTGTGTAAAACTGGAGTCTGTATTTCCAGTTATCTTGCTTATTGCAGAGCTCCTCAGAGTCCAGAGGTCTCTGTGGTCTTATGCTCCTAATCTCCTGGGTGGAATAACTCCTGGGACTCAGGCCACCTCTTGGATCTGGAAATCCTTCTGCTCTGAGTGCAGTGGGTCCTCGATGACTCAGGATTCAGTTTCAACTGCTCTGAGTGCAGTGGCTCCAGCTGCTCTGAGTGCAGTGGCTCCTGGATGACTCAGGATTCAGTTTCTCCACAGGACAGGAGCAGACCAACTCTGTGTCTGCTCCAGCCCAGAGGACCAGGCAGGGGCAGAAGGGAAGTGGAATTCCGGAGGGGCGGGGTTTGGGTAGCTGCTGTGCCCTGGATGTCCCTGGCTCCCCGATCTATCTCTGGGGTTTAGGGAGTGAGATGGAGTTCTTACCAGCTGCTCTGAGTGCAGTGGCTCCTGGATGACTCAGGATTCAGTTTCTCCACAGGACAGGAGCAGACCGACTCTGTCGTGTTTAAAATATTTAACCTAGCACTTGAGAAGCAGAGAGTAGGTAA
>NW_021618545.1:0-2098 GCF_004785775.1 Grammomys surdaster | reverse complement strand
TGCAAAATAAACCAGGACAAACAAAACAATGTCCATATTCCTTGTATTCAAAGGGTTTTTCTGCAGTGTGAATGTATTTCCATATTCTCAATGAAGTTGGATACATAATTAATTGTAAACTCATATCACCTTCTCAGTCTACTCAAAGTGGGGACAACTGTATATCTTCTCATTGTTGTGAGAGAGAAAGGCACTTTCCATGTTCCAGATCCTCACCTGGCTTTTATCTAACCTGACACATATCAATTATGGCAAGAATAAAAGTAAAAGTTTTCCGCTTTCCATTCATACAGTTTTACTGTTTGTTTATCACAGAGGTGTAATATGAGGATAAAGGTTTCTACACCCTAATCTTCTTGAATCTCTTAAATTACCCTTCTCACTATACTTTGGTGAATCAATAAATGTATATGAGTAATGTGGGATTTATCATGGAATGTTTGAGGTTAGGAGATTTTAGACATATACTTATGATCTAATCTATGTATATGTCCTTTGTGGATATAATTAAAATGTAATAGCTGTTAAGTCATTGTTTGTTTGTGGTTTTTCCCTGACTACCTGATGTTAAGGTACTTGGTACTGTGAGAATTTACTACTCATCAGTACACTTAAAGCTATGCCTGTTTATACTGAGGTTTTTTTTTTTTAAATTTCAAGGGCACACTCAAAATTCTTTAGAAGCATATTTGTATCAGTGTGAATATAAAACTAACCTTCCATGTATTCTAGAATTTTGAATGTGTTCTTCAATATTATTGTCTTCCGATTTGTAACCTAAAATATATTACCAGAAAATGTATGATATATAATTGAAAACTTATGAAGAGTTAAGTTATTCTCCTCAATGAACCTGAGAACTCTGCCTGATTTATTTACCACATTGTTCCTGTTTCATAATCAAAATGAAAGAAGAGCTCAATAACCAAGAAACACCTTTCCTCATATTTTAAAAAATGGATTAAAATTCATAGTCTTACCTATAGCAGTGAGGTTCCTGTAGGTCTCCAGCATCACATCTGTGTAGAGATTCTTCTGGGAAGGATCCAGCAAAGCCCATTCTTCTGGAGTGAAGTTAATGTGGACATCATCATATGTCAGTGCATCCTAAAATATCCATACATGTGTTCAATAGAAAGCATAATTCTGACAATATATTAAATACATACTTCTTTAAAATACATTCATATAACTCTGGTGGTTTCCACACTTACTCCATGATACAGAAATTCTAATGTAATCACCAAGTCATTGTAGAAGGAACCTGAAAAGGAGGACCAACCCTGTCATTTCTGGGCCCTCTAAATAGAATGTAAACTTGCAGGAGAAAGGCCTATTAACAGCCACATAGTCAGAGACAAATAGATCAATACTATACACATCAGAGAAATGATCTGAATGATGACTAACTACAAAAAGAGATAGGCAAGCTGAGTGTGTTGGTGCATGCCTTTAATTGTACCACCCAGGAGACAGAGATATGTGAATCTCATTGGAGACCAGCCTAGTCTATGTAATGAGTTTCAGGACTGCTTGAAGTAAACATTAAGAACCTGCCACCACCCTCCCCATAAAAACAACCACATAAACAAAAAACATATGCAAAAACTCTGAAGGTCTCAATGAACTTCTTACAAAGATTTAAGCATCTACTCCACTTGTGTATTCATCTTCTAGTAAACTGAGTGTCACCACTTAAACTGTAGGATTAAGAAAATTTACTAGAAAAGAATGCCTGTTGAACTGTGTCTCGAAAAAAACAAAACAAAACAAAACAAAAAAAGAATGCCTGTTGAAACAGCTAGAGATGGACAGATGAAAATACAAGCAATGTATATGTAGACCTTAAATACCACATAGGGCAAGAGCAAGGGAACAGGAATTATCAGCACAGGGTCTAACAGAAGATGGGTTCAAGTGTCACTGAGATGGGTTCAATTCTCAGTGTGTACAAGAGAGCTCACAACAATCAATAATCCCAAGTTCAGAGGTTCTAAGGCCATCTTGTGATGACTCTGAGCATCATACAACATGTGATGGGCATCCATGCATACAGGCAAGATACTCAGAATCAATTAAATCAAATACAAATGATAAG
>NW_021618544.1:0-5415 GCF_004785775.1 Grammomys surdaster | reverse complement strand
CTTGTCTAGTCCCTGATCTTAGTGGGATTGCTTCAAGTTTCTCTCCATTTAGCTTGATGTTGGCTACTGGTTTGCTGTAAATTGCTTTTACTATGTTTAGGTAGGGGCCTTGAATTCCTGATCTTTCCAAGACTTTTATCGTGAAGGGATGTTGAATTTTGTCAAATGCTTTCTCAGCATCTAGTGAGATGATCATGTGGTTTTTTTCTTTAAGTTTGTTTATATAGTGGATTACATTGATGGATTTCCGAATATTGAACCATCCCTGCATTCCTGGGATAAAACCTACTTGATCATGATGGATGATTGTTTTGATGTGTTCTTGGATTCAGTTTGCTAGAATTTTATTGAGTATTTTTGCATCGATGTTCATAAGGGAGATTGGTCTGAAGTTCTCTTCCTTTGTCGGGTCTTTGTGCAGTTTGGGTATGAGTGTGATTGTAGCTTCATAGAACGAACTGGGTAGTGTTCCTTCTGTTTCTATTTTGTGAAATAGTTTGAAGAGAATTGGTGTTAGGTCTTCCTTGAAGGTCTGATAGAATTCAGCACTAAAACCATCTGGTCCTGGGCTTTTTTTAGTGGGGAGACTTTTAATGACTGCTGCTATTTCCTTAGGGGTTATGGGACTATTTAGATGGTTTATCTGCTCCTGGTTTAACTTTGGTACCTGGTATCTGTCTAGGAAATTGTCCATTTCATCCAAGTTTTCCAGTTTTGTTGAGTATAGGCCTTTGTAGTAGGATCTGATGATTTTTTGAATTTCTTCATTTTCTGTTGTTATGTCTCCCTTTTCAGTTCTGATTTTATTAATTTCAATACTGTCTCTGTGCCCTCTGGTTAATCTGCCTAAGGGTTTATCTATCTTGTTGATTTTCTCAAAGAACCAGCTCCTGGTTTTATTGATATTTTGTATTGTTCTTTCTGTTTCCATTTGGTCGATTTCAGCCCTGAGTTGGATTATCTCCTGCCTTCTACTCCTCCTGGGTGTATTTGCTTCTTTTTGTTCTAGAGCTTTTAGCTGTGCAGTCAAGTTGTTAGTGTGTGCTCTTTTCAGTTTCTTTTTGTAGGCACTTAGAGCTATGAGTTTTCCTCTTAGCACTGCCTTCATGGAGTCCCACAAGTTTTGGTATGATGTGTCCTCATTTTCATTGAATTCTAAAAAGTCTTTTATTTCTGTCTTTATTTCTTCCTTGACCAAGTCATCATTGAGTAGAGAGTTGTTCAGTTTCCATGTGCACGTGGGTTTTCCATTGGTTTTGTCATTATTAAAGACCAGTCTTAGTGCGTGGTGATCTGATAAGATGCAAGGGATTATTTCAATCTTTTTGTATCTGTAGAGGCTTGTTTTGTGACCAATTATATGGGCTATTTTGGAGAAGGTACCATGAGGTGCTGAGAAAAAGGTATATTCTTTTGTTTTAGGATGAAATGTTCTATAGATGTCTGTTAAGTCCATTTGGTTCATAACTTCTGTTAATGTCAAAGTGTCTCAGTTTAGTTTCGGTTTCCATGATCTGTCCATTGCTGAGAGTGGGGTGTTGAAATCCCCCACTATTATTGTGTGAGGTGTAATGTGTGTTTTGAGCTTTAGTAAAGTTTCTTTTATGTATGTAGGTGCCCTTGCATTTGGAGCATAGATGTTCAGAATTGAGAGTTCACCTTGGTAGATTTTTCCTTTGATGAGTATGAAGTGTCCTTCCTTATCTTTTTTGATTAATTTTGGATGAAAGTCAATTTTATTTGATATTAGATTTTATTTGATATTACTCCAGCTTGTTTCTTGGGACCATTGGCTTGGAAAAATTGTTTTTCACCCTTTTATCCTGAGGTAGTGTCTGTCTTTGTCACTGAGGTGTGTTTCCTGTATGCAGCAAAATTCTGGGTCTTGTTTGTGTATCCAGTCTGATAGTCTGCGTCTTTTTATTGGGGAATTGAGACCATTGATGTTAAGAGATATTAAGGTAAAATGATTGTGGCTTCCTGTTATTTTTGTTATTAGAGGTAGAATTATGTTTGTATAGTTATCTTCTTTTGGGGTTGTTGGAAGATTACTTTCTTGCTTTTTCTAGGTTGTAGTTTCCCTCCTTGTGTTGGCATTATCCATCAATTATCCTTTGAAGTGCTGGGTTTGTGAGAAGATACTGTGCAAATTTGGTTTTGTCATGGAATATCTTGGTTTCACCATCTATAGTGATTGAGAGTTTTGCTGGGTATAGTAATCTGGGCTGGCAATTGTGTTCTCTTAGGGTCTGTATGATGTCAGTCCAGGCTCTTCTGGCTTTTATAGTCTCTGGTGAGAAGTCTGGTGTAATTCTTATAGGTCTGCCTTTGTATGTTACTTGACCTTTTTTCCTTACTGCTTTTAGTATTTTTTCTTTGTTTTGTGCATCTGATGTTTTGATTATTATGTGACGGGAGGTATTTCTTTTCTGGTCTAGTCTATTTGGTGTTCTGTAGGCTTCTTGTATGTTTATGGGCATCTTGTTCTTTAGGTTAGGGAAGTTTTCCTCAATAATTTTGTTGAAGATGTTTACTGTCCCTTTAAGTTGGGAATCTTCATTCTCATCTATACCTATTATCCGTAGATTTGGTCTTCTCATTGTCTCCTGGATTTCCTGGATGTTTTGAGTTAGGAGTTTTTTGCATTTTGCATTTTCTTTGACAACTGTGTCAATATTTTTCACCGTATCTTCTGCATTTGAGATTCTCTCTTCTATCTCTTGCATTCGGTTGGTGATGCTTGCGTCTATGACTCCTGATCTCTTTCTTAGGTTTTCTATCTCCATGGTTGTCTCCCTTTGAACTTTCTTTATTGTTTCTATTTCTAGTTTCAGACCCTGAATGTTTTTGTTTAATTCCTTCTTTGTGTTTTCTTGCATTTCTTTAAGGGATTTCTGTGATTCCTCTTTAAGGGCTTCTATCTGTTTACTTGTACTCTCCTGTATTTCTTTAAGGGAGTTACTTAATTCCTTCTTATAATCCTCTATCATCATCATGAGAAGTGATTTTAATTCTGAATCCTGCTTTTCAGGTGTGATGGGGTGTTCAGGGCTTGCTATATTGGGAGAACTGGGTACTGATGATGCCAAGAAACTTTGGTTTCTGTTGCTTATGTTCTTGTGCTTGCCTTTCACCATCTGGTTAACTCTAGTGTTACCTGCCCTCACTGTGTAAGATTGGAGTCTGTATTTCCAGTTATCTTGCTTATTGCAGAGCTCCTCAGAGTCCAGATGTCTCTGTGGTTTTATGCTCCTAATCTCCTGGGGGGAAGAACTCCTGGGACTCAGGCCACCTCTTGGATCTGGAAATCCTTCTGCTCTGAGTGCAGTGGCTCCTCGATGACTCAGGATTCAGTATCTCCACAGGACAGGAGCAGACCGACTCTGTGTCTGCCCCAGCCCAAAGGACCAGGCAGGGCGGAAGCTCTCTGGATGTTTTTACTTTGCACAGTGAGACTGTGGATTTAAAGAATGCTACTCTGCTGATCTGTGATGCTGCAGATACTTCTGATAAAATTACCCATGGCCTGAGGTCAGTATTTCTATTTTGTTTAAGCTTCAAGTACAGCACATATAGCTAGATCATGCTAGCCATTTTTGTCCTGGGAATACTTTTATTCCTGTTCATTATGTTAAAGCTTGCCTTTAACAACATCAACATGTTGGTGGCCAAAGTACATGCTAATCTTCTATAACTAAGCAAGGCTCATAGCAGAGGGACTGGGATATCAACCCAGCCACAAAACTTTCTATCTACAATCAGTCCTGCCTAGAAGATATGCTGAGGTAATGGTGACACTGAACTTGTGGGAGTGGCTAACCAATGTCTAGTACAACTTTATACCCAGAGACTTGGAGGGAGACCATGCTGCCTGCATCACCAGGAAGCAGAAAGAGGACAATGAACAGACCCAGGACAGAACCAAACACAACTGGAATAAAATCAATGAAATGATCCTTAATGATATTTTGCTATACTCAGAGACTGGTGTCTATCCCAATTGTTACCATAGAAGCATCATCCAGCAAGGGATGGGACCAGATGCAGAAATCCATGGGCAAAGACTAGGCAGAGCCAGGGAAAACCCATAGCTGAGAAGAGGGAGAAAAAATTGTAGGATCCAGAGGGCTCAAGGACACCAATAGAACAGGGCTCATGGAATCAACTAAGCAGAGATCACAAGGGATCGCATAGATTGAAGCAACAAATATGGACCCTGTATGGGTCTGAACTAGGTCCTATACATATACATAATAATTGTGCAGTTTTGGTATTCTTATGGGATTTCAAATAGTGTGAGTGGTGGGTGTCTTTGACACTTTTGCCTATGCTTGAAGCTTTATTTTTTTTCGGGTCATTGCCTCATCTAGCCTTAATCAGAGGGCTTGTGCCAAGTCTTACTATAACCTGCTATGCCATGTTCAATTAATATCCTTTAGTCCTGTTCTTTTTCTTCCATGGGGAAAGGAGTGGATTTGGGAGAAGTAGAAGTTGGTGGGGAGAAATTGGAAGGAGCGGAGGGAAAGGGAACTGAGGTCAGGAAGTACTATATGAGAATAAAAATAATAGTAACTACCAAACATAATTAAATCTATAATTGGATCTTAAAACTATTCTTGATGATTTAGATTAAATTAAGATATTTTCAAAACAAACACTTAAAAAGTCACTATAGGTAAGAAATTCTTTTGAGTAAACTCAGTATCAGAAGAACATTTACGATATGAGTTAAAATAGAGTAGAAATGTTAAAAGAATGTGTAATACCACAAATTTTATTTAAATCATATAAAAATCTTGCTCTGCTACTTGAACTATTAAATAGTTTAAAATTAATCTGTTTTATTAAAAAAGAAATAATTGAGACTAGACCGAAATAACTTCTTACAAGCATTGCTAAGTCCATTTCCAAGGAATCTAATGACCTTGTAGGACCTCTGTGAGTACCAGGAATGCCCACATGCTGACAGAACACTCATTCGTATAAATAAAATAAAATAAAATAAAATAAAATAAAATAAAATAAAATAAAATAAAATAAATCTCTTTTTAAAAGAAGAGAAAAATTACTCTCTTTAAAAAGTCTGGTGGCCAGAAGCCAGGACCCTCGCCCTTACCCTTACCCCCTACCTTTCCCCACCTGCACAATGTCCTCTGAAGCTTGGCAGCTGCAAGATCCTGCTTAGCAACTGCAGATAGACTCAAAGCAGAGTACCATGTCTTCTTAAGAATAGCAGGGAGACCATAACTCAAGCAGTGTACCATATCTTCTGAAGAACTGCAGGTAGATCATAATTCAAGGCAGTGTACCATATAGACCATGACATGTTTCAAGGCACAGGCCAAGAAGATTTTGTACTTTTCCACCACCTGGACCCTCTTACCCCCTCCCCTTGTAAAACATGCTATAAAAAAG
>NW_021618543.1:200213-319791 GCF_004785775.1 Grammomys surdaster | reverse complement strand
CAAAGGAAATATGGCTTACTGAGCAATTTCATCTTGAAAACATAGAATATGATCATGAAATCAACTTTATGAAAATGATAAAAGACCTTAAAGAGAAAATGAATAGATGAAATGTAATGGAAGGATTTAAAAAATATTCTTATTGAGGTAAGCTAGACATAGAAAGACAAACATAATATATACTCACTTATAGGTGGATGTCAGCTGTAAAGTAAATTATAATCATGCTACAATCCAAAGAACTAGATAGGTTAAGTAGAAAGAAGGGCTCAAGGGGTGATACATGAGCCTCTGTGGGCCAGGGAAATAAAATAGATATAACAGAACTTGGTGGAGGGGCGAATATAGTAAAAGGAGGGATCACATGGCAGTAAATATTGGAGATATTGGGAGAAAACTGGAATTGGGTGGCATTTGGAGAGTGAGGTAGAAACCTATCAATGGAAATACCCAGGAATCTCTGAGGGTGGCCCTAGCCATGATAAGTAATAAGGGGTTATATGGAGCCTAAACTCACCATTGCATACATAATATACTTAAAATTTTATGATTGAATAATGTCATCCAAAAAGGAAATGAGAACTATGCTTAAATTTATCAATGAATATTTCATATTTATATATCATATTTATATCATATGTGATATCATATGACCTCTGGAAAAGAAATAACTTATCTTAATCCATGGAACACCTCTCTGGCCCCTGAATTATATTAATTTTAAGTTAGATATAACAGCTTTCTATAAAGACTGTGGCTTCACAAAACAGGCATTTATTATTTTATTCTTTGTGGTTCAGAAGATCAAATTCAGAAGGTCAAGGCAATGAACATGAGTTACATATTCCGAGTGTCCATTTCACCCAGTTTCTCTCTTTGAACATGATTTGGTCCCCTGACGGTACTCTCCTACGTCATCTGTCTTTCCATCACTGTACCCAATTTTCTCAGTAACTCTGACTCTCATAACTCTGACAATTCAGACCCCTTCTTCTTTGACTTTGAAGATCAGAAAAAACTGTACTGTACCTCATTCACTGTGCTATAATACTTAATGAAGACAATATTGTCTTCATTTAAAATATGAAAAGAGCAAAGAGAAAGTATAGAAATGCAGTAAAGAAAGTGACGTGTCTAGATAGTAAAATAAGAATACAAAATAGAGAGAACTTGTAAGCAGTAACCAAATGGTGTTGGAGAATCAAGATACATTGTAACTTAGATATTCAATTTACAAGGTATAGAGAAGATTTGAGCATTTTATTAAAAAATTAAAGATATAGAAATGGATAAAATAACTACTTAGTCAGAGGTTCAGGGGCAATTCTCAAAAATACAAGGAAGAAAATAAATAATTTGGACTGTGGACATAATATTGGGAAAAATGTTGTCTCAGATTTTCCTAGTGTGATAAAAATAGAAGAATAAATCTAACATTGTGAACTAATTCATTTGGTATAAACTCAGAGAGAATCACTCCAGCACACAGTATAATCCAACTGACAAAAGCAGAATACTAATCAAAGGCTGAAAGCAGCAAAACCCACAATTCATCTCTTTCAAGATCCTGCAAAGTGATATTAGCACAGCTTATTCAGAAATGATGACATCCAGTAGTAGTGAGATTGTGTGTTTACCTAATAGAGAAAATGCATGCAAAATTGAAATAAAACTAGGGCTTTTCCATTAGACAACACTATGGAATCAACACAAAGAAGAAAACATGCTATTTCAAGCTAAATAACTCAAGGCATTACGATGATACCTGCCCTGTAGAGAATGCTAACGGGGGCTCCTTTGGGCTGAAACAAAGGATGCCACAGGGTAAGGGTAGTAGTGAAAGACAGTATGACTTCTAGTTTTGTAATGATTTTTAAATTTTCTTAAAGGATGCTGAGCCCAGAGCTTCCACTTTGTTTTTGGATAATGGTGGCTCTAATCTTCCACCTTTGTGGCATCCATTAATAATCTTAGATAGGGCTCTGCAAAACTAGTTGATGAGAAGCATGAGGGAAGGCCTCAGCCTTTGCAGACACTATTGTATCTCAAACTGTTAGGTCAGATGGGGAAACTCAGCTTCCCTAGATAACTGAAACCAAAGAACAAAAGGAACATCGAGATCTTAAAACTTTATGTAATGAACCAGATCTAATAACCATGAGCATACTATTAGGATACTAACTGATGAAAAACTAGCAAATAACTAGCATATAATTAAAATTGAGAGGAATAAATTCCATTGTGTAAGCCTATGCAGTAATTAATATTTTGGCATAAGTATTTACACAAAACTAATATTTTAATAAGTAATAAATAATAAGCCTGGTCATACTCTGTCCTTGGATAAGGTAGTCATCTTTCTCATGGTCTTTCTCCAGCTACTAATCTGTGATAGACTGAGAAATATAAGTTTGGTGGGGTAGACAGACAAATGTATGAATTTAAAATTATTTCCCAGAAAAGAAAACCTCTATCACATATCATGTCCTCTCTCATTCTCAACTTCCTTGGTCCAGAGATGAGGTGAAGTGAATCAATATGTATTACAGTTCCTTCTACATCTGTTTCCTACTTTTTGTTCACAGATTATTGGACATTATTTGGACCTGTAGAAGAAATCAAGGATGAAAAGGGAAATGTATTACTTACCAAATACTAACAACTCAGTGCCACCTCCAGATTGAATCTCAATGTCAGGATCTAATAATGGTCTTTTCTGGAACTTGACACAGTAGTAGGTACCCGAATCAGCAGGAGTGACATTACTAATGCATATGGAAAAATCCAGGTTGTTTCTCTTTGTAACATCTGTAACATTTGTTACTCTGGGGAAGTGTTCTCCAGTGAAAGTATATACCAAGTGTCGACTCTGTCCTACACCCCTGAACCATTTGATGGGTCCCACTGGGAGATGGGTTGTCACCGAGCAATTCAGAGTGGCTGACCCTCCAGCACCAACATAAACTGATTTCTCGGGCTGGATCACCTTCAGCTCTTTCATCACTGCTCCTGCAGAAAACATCAGTTAGTGTGCATCCTGAATGAAAGTCACAGGCTCCTCAAGTTTGTGATACAATACTGTTACTCACTCATGTACTCATGTACATGATCATTGTTCATCATATTTTCAAAATTCCATAATTTGTTCCAACTGGAAATAGCAAGGTAACATACCAAATTTATAAACTAAAATATTTGTTTCCAAATAGCATAATCTAAACAGCTTCTGGATGAAGATAACATAAAACAACAGCAACAACAACAACTGAATAAGGAAGTAACACTTAAAATTTTATAGATTTATAATATTGAAAAACAGCATTATAACTTAAAATATTATTTAACAGTGGAATCTATAATGTGCGATAGGAATAAAATAAAGAATAGAAAAACAGTATGATACTTGCTGGTCTAGTAGGATTATCTAGAAAAAACATATGTGTGGTATCTATGCCTCTACAATATTTTTATAGCATAATTCCTCTATTGTAATGATTAACAAAAAATACAAATATATTTTATCACTTTTAAAGTAGATGACAAATTTAATTCTATAAAGATAAAATGGGATGTAGATCAATAGAATAGAATTAAAGGCTCAGAAATAAACCCACTCACCTATGGTCACTTGATTTTTGACAGAGGTGCTAAAACAATACAGTAGAAAAAAGACAGCATTTTCAAAAATGGTTCTGGTTCAACTGGGTGGTCAGCATGTAGAAGAATGCAAACAAATAGATTCTTGTCTCCTTGTACAAAGCTCAAGTCCAAGTAGTTTCAGATACATTGAAACTAATAGAACAGAAAGTGGGGAAGAACCTTGAACACATGGGCTAAGGGAAAAATTCTCTGAACAGAACAAAAAATGGCTTATGTTCTAAGATCAAATATGGACATCATAAAATTGTAAAGCTCCTGTGAGGGAAAAGACACTGTCAATATGAAAAAATAGCAACCAACTCATTATCAAAAGATCTTTTCCAATCCTACATCTGATAGAGGGCAAATATTAAAAATATACAAAGAACTCAGGAAGATAGACTCCAGAGAACCAAAGAACCTTATTAAAAATGGAGTACAAAGCTAAATAAAAAATTCTCATCTGTGGAATATCAAATGGTTGAAAAGAACCTAAAGAAATGTTCAATATCCTTAGTCATAAGAAAAATTCAAATCAAAACAACCCTGAGATTCCACTTCACACCATTCAGAATCCCAAAGTTCAAAAACTCAGGTGAGAGCAGATGCTGGTTAGGATGTGGAGAAAGAGGAACATTCTTTCATTGTGGGATTGCAAATTGGTACAAACACTCTTGAAATCAGTCTGGTAGTTCCTTATAAATTTGGACATAGCATTACCTGAGGACCCAGGTATATCGCTCCTGGGCATATACCCGAAAGATTCTCCAACACATAACAAGGATACATGCTCCACTATGTTCGTAGCAGCCTTATTTGTAATAGCCAGAAGCTGGAAAGAACCCAGATGTCCCTCAACAGAGTAATGGATACAGAAAACATGAGACATCTCCACAGTGGAATACTACTCAGCTATTAAAACAATGACTTCATGAAATTTCTAGGCAAATGGATGGAACTAGAAAATAACATCCTAAGTGACATAACCCAGTCACAAAAGTAAACACGTGGTATACACCCACTGATAAGTGGATATTAGCCCAAAACCTCAGAATAGCCATGGTACGATTCATAGACCACATGAAGCTCAAGAAGAAGGAAGACCAAAATGTGAATGCTTCAGTCCTTCGTAAAAGGGGGATGGAAATTCTCACAGGAAGAAATAGTGAGAAAAAAATATGGAACAGAGACTGAATGAAAGGCCACCTAAACATTGCCCCACCTGGGGATCTATTCCATATACAGTTACCAAACCCAGACACCATTGCAAATGCAAAGAAGTGCTTGCTGACAGGGGCCTGATATAGCTGTGACCTGAGAGGCTCTGCCAGTGACAGGCTAATACAGAGGTGGAGGCTCGCAGCCAACTGTTGGTCTGATCACAGGATCACTAAAGGAGGAGTTAGAGAAAGGACTGAAGGAGCTGAAGGGGTTTGCATCCCCATAGCTAGAACAACAATATCAACCAATCAGACACCCCAGATCTTCCAGGGATTAAACCATCAACCAAAGAGTACGCATGGAGGGACCTATGGCTCCAGCTCCAAATGTAGCAGAGAATTGTTGAAGGCATAAGATGGCATTGTTGAAGGCTCGATATTCCCTTGTGAGGGAATGCCAGAGCAAACAGATGGAAGTGAGTGCGTGATTGGGGGAGCACCCTCATAGAATCAGGGAGAGGCAAGATGGGATAGGGAATTTTCAGAGGGAAAATTTGGAAAGGAGATAATATTTGAAATGTAAATATATAAAATATGCAATTAAAAAAAGAGTGCTCAGCCCTCCCAACTCCTTTTCATTCTCACTTTCTCTCCCCTTCCTTCTTCCCATTTCCCAGTGGAAAAAAGAAAACATCTTCAACAGATGGTGATGGTTTTAAAGAAACGTTTCTGGGAAGAGTTATTGCTAATCCCATGACATCCATTAGACAGCCTGAGACCAAACTACAGCTCTAGACATTTTAATTAGTGTTGTTTGTGCTTTTGATTCATTTTCTGTATTTGTGTCAGTGTGACATGATCATTAACCTGAGATGATGGTCCATATGGTATGAGAATACTACCCACAGTATCTTGGAAATGGTGTATGTTATAACATTGAAACATGGAACTAGGTAGTGTTTAATATGCTGTGTTGTGCTTTAGATATAGATGGAGATCTGTATATTAATATTTCTTGCTGAATTAACTTTTAGCTGATTTGGAAAGTATCTGGCATCAGAATTTAAGTGAATTAGTATTTCCTCTGACTCACTGCTTCAGAGTTAATTGCTCTCAAGGTTGACTGTTTCCAATGGAATCAGTTTAGGCAGAGCCTCATCATAATGATGGTGTGTGATGAAACCTCTGCTCATTTTGGACTAGCAGAAAACACTGAGTTTCAAATACAGATGTGGTCTACATGTTACATTGAAAAGCATGTCCCATTTACCTTCGAATTTCTTAGACCTTACATTGTAAATAGTCCATCATCTTTCAAAGTGGTACCATTATCTGTTGAAAAGATTTTAACACAAGTATTTTGATATATTTGAGACTCAAAGCATATTTGTTGTAAGTAACTTCTCAGAATTGAAGCAAATTTCTAAAATAATTCAACCAATAAAAGCAGAATGAAATGTTGTACTACATATCACAGGTTAGAATTTTTTATTTGCTGTAAGTCCTGTTTCACTCTGGCCTAGAGGGAGACAGATACTTGTGGTAGACAGATATCAGTCAAGCAAAGTGTGTCTGGAACATAGTGCATAAAAAAGAACACAGCAAGGATACACAGACTTCTTTACTGATCTATTGCTCTTCATTCTCCACGTCTATTGGTATATTCCTTGTTCAGGTAAGCTATATACTGAGTAATTTGTATTTAAATATTTAGAAACAAACTGATAAGTATGATCTTGTGTGTGCGTGCATGTGTGTGTGTGTGTGTGTGTGCATGAGAAAGAGAAAAAGAGAGAGAAAAACTTAAAGCAAAGAGAAACCATGAATTTTGAAAAGAGGAAGGAAATTATGTAATTGTTAGTTTCAGAAACTATTAAAAAATAAACCTATAAGCTTCAGAAAGTGCTAAAATCATCTAAAATCTCGAGAAAGGACTTATCTCTTTCTCAAGACTCAGGTACTGTGATAATGTAATTAGGATATTTTAAAACACAGAATTCTACAAGGTTAGATGGAACAACACCTCAAACAAAGTGGAGCCTGTGGCTGCTAAGCCCAGATCTAAAGCTATGGAGTCAGCCATAGAATCTTACTCATTGACAAAAAGGAAAGAAAGAGAGAAAAAGAAAGAAAGAGAGACAGAAAGAGACAGAGAGAGAGAGAGAGAGAGAGAGAGAGAGAGAGAGAGAGAGAGAGAGAGAGAGAGGAAAAACCTAATAACACAACTGAAGGTCACTAGAGATGATGAAGAAGAGGAGGATGCGGAAACTGTTTACGTATCAAAGCTATAACCTCTTATGCCAGTTCAGGTAGTTATCAGAATTCTGGATCTATTATGTGACAATGTTCTGACCTGTTCTATGACAGTTCAGGTAATTAACTGGAGTCCTATACTTCTGATAGTAAGAGTAGATCAGAGACAAGAAGATGATTCTATCCTTGCATGCTCACCTTTACATCCCACCAGTAGGACCAACAGCAGGACACTGTGATAGTTGTTGCTCCAGGAGTCTGCGAGATGCATGGTTTGAGTTAAGAACCCTGTTGTGCTCAGAATATGTTCTCATGAGATCTCAGATGCAGACTAAGGAAGTGTTGTGGCTTATAAGGGTCATGTCAACATTGTGTGAAAACGGGAACTATACTGCTTATTTTGAAATAGATAAATAGTGTTGCATGTGACTTCAGAGAAAAAGTCCTTATTTACCATTTGTTTTTAAAGGGACTCAGATGCACAGCATAATTCTTTCTCCTTATCTTGAACCAGAGCTGGATTCATGTTGTCTCAAGAAATTTGTCTTGGTAACACACTAGTTAGAATCCAGTATGAAAGAATATTTCCCAGATACCTAATACCCTAGATAGTGTTAATTTATACTGTATTATTTCCCAGTGTCACATAAGGTTCTCAGTTGAGCCCATTATAATATTTATAAGAGCAGCTCAGTGCAGGAGTAAACCAGCTGTTTTCTTGGAATGATATGTTGCATATTCTTACTGATATCTGGGTAAATTAAGTCCAAGTGACAGGAGTCTTTTGCCCACGCAAATACAGTAAAATATGTTATTATTAGCATTATTTGCCAACTTCTTACAGATGAACCAAGTCTTCAGGGACAACTGTGAGAAACTGTTTAAGTTAGACTATCTCTTAGTTCATCTGTGAGGAATTGTCTTTAGTTAATTGATTTGGGAAAACTTGTTGGAATTTTGTGCAAAATGTAGTCCTACATGGGGGATCTTGAAGTGTAAAATAGAGAGAACCAGTTGTGTACTACCATACATATGTGGGACTGTAATTTGGCCACACTCCCCAGAGCCCAGAGAGAGGGCGGAGAGAAAAAGTCTCTGCCTCAAGATTTCTCTGGCCCCGCCCTTCTCCTCCGTTTCCAATATATAAGCGAAACACCTTCCGACATGTTTTGGGAGAGCGCTTTACCATTCACCACCCAAGCTCGCCATCTGTTAATAAATCAACACATCTCAAATCTTTACATGTCTCGTGAATTCTGGATCCGAGTAAGTCAAAAATCTTGCACCTCCTGCCCGTGCAGGGCGGGGGAGGGACTCTAGCTAGTTGTGTGGCCGCCCACCCCGGTGATCTCTGTACTCTAGTTAGCCACGTGGCTTGTGTCCTGTGTCTCTTGCTATTGCGCTCCAGCTCATGGGACAGGGGATGAGAAGTCTTTCTCTCCATGGTCGGCTCTGCACGCCTGCCGTCCAGAGACCTCTGCTCTGTCGCCGCCGCCCTGTGACCGAAGCGCACGTGGCGCCCGACATACATACATGAATTCATTGCTCTCTGCTATTGTCTTAGGATACAATGCAGTACCCAGCTTCAAGGTCTTGCCCTCCTGAAGTCTCTGCCATGACAGACTGTAAATTAGATTTGTAAATCCAATAAATCTTTGATATCTTAAGTACTCTTTCCCAGGGTATTCAATAATATCATTTTGATTTTTTCTAAAGAGCATGTGGGAATACTTTATTTAGTATATGCTTAATGAAGTGTGAAAGCATACATCATACTGCAAAGAAAGTTGTAGAGATTGGTTCTTTTTATCTTTTTTTAAATTAATTTTTATTGGATATT
Organism: Grammomys surdaster; assembly: GCF_004785775.1. NCBI lineage: Eukaryota > Metazoa > Chordata > Mammalia > Rodentia > Muridae > Grammomys > Grammomys surdaster. Next base: position 310,899 of record NW_021618543.1, on the reverse strand, counting down.
TTATTTGCATTTCAGATGGTATCCCCTTTCCACTTTTCTCCCCTTAGGAAACGCCAATCCCATCCCCCCTCCTTCTGCTTCAATGAGGATGTGTCCCCACCCTCACATGTCCACCTCCCCACCCTCTTTTCTCCAGAAGCAGTCTCCTTGGTTCCCTGGAGACTGCTTCTTGAGACAAGAAGGACACACTGACAGAATGAAGCCAGAGAATGTTCTAGATAGAAAGAAGATATTTCTATTTGTACTATATTCAAATGGGAACTAGAGAAAGAGAAGGGTAAGTGCCCTCACCAATCTCAGATATATGTGTAGGAAAAAAGATCAAAAGACCTAACACCCCAAGACTCAATTTCTTTCAACTAATCTAGTTATAAGAACTGCTCTCTTTGATGTTTCATTGTGGGAAAATGTTAATCTTGACTGCAAACATAGTTGAAAACAGGAACCTCAAATGAGGAGTTTCCTACTTCATGCAGGCCTATGGGAAGCACAGCCAGAACAAGAACAATATGGCAAAAGCCATGAAGCCAGCACATCTGTTTGACAAAGTCCAGCAAACCTGAGCCAAATGCTTTTTTAGCCATTGTGATGTCTTTCACCTTGTGTTTCTGAACTCTAGGTGTTTCATTTGTGCTAATGTAAAATACTGCTAGTTGAGTATGATGATTTCTCCTTTGGATGTGTCTCTGAAATCAATTTTCATGCCATAAATTTGTGGGAATTTTATTTGTATTGTATTAAATTTATGCAGTAAATTGAACATACTTTACATCTGAATGATGGTGATTCTTACAAAACGCTCTCAAGAATCATTTATTTACTTCCTTACTTATTTAAGTTTTTAATTGTTGTTTATTTATAAAATACATTTAGCTTATTGAGCAGAAAAATACTATAAGGGTTGGGTAGTTTGTTCAGCACTTATTCTTCAAAGTAGTGACTTGAGTTTAGATCCCAACACCCAAACTGGAAAGCTACTATCTGCTACACCAGATCCAAGATTTCTGACACTCTTTTCTCTTTTGTGTCACTTATATACACATGGAAGACAGTCTATCACACACACAAATGAATACATGAAAATATTGATAAACTTGTTTCATACTGCTTATTATTTAAAAGCAGCTAGAACAAAACAAGTTGACTTATGTGTACAATAACAACACAGTTTCTTTAAAAACATGATACTTTTTTGTCACAGAGAAAGAGATACTCTTAGTCATTACAACTATTTTTTTCAATGTTAAAACATCAGCATACTCCAAGCCAATCTGTTCAAATTTGATGGAGCAGCTCTTGTTGCCCATCCTGTTATCTATTATTGGTAATTGAGGTAGGTGGAGGGTACACTATACATGTGAACAAGTGATTTCTTTCATCTTGATTTTGTTTATAAAAGTGTAGTTTTCACTTAAGTTATGGTTATATTTGTTGGTATTTCTCTGTCTCTCGTTTTATCAGTGTTGTTACCTATGGTCTGATTTTATTAGTTACACATCTATTTTTATTGTTGTTTCTCTGGAAAGTAATGTACCTTCACCTGTTTTTGTATTCTAAAAATTTATATTATGTGTTGAGTTTCTTCAATTTTTGTTTGGTGACATTCTATGGACAAAGTTTTAGTTTTTGATCTTTGAGGATTTCTTTTCATTTCTAAACATATCAATTTTTTCCAATTGTTTTCTTGTTTGAGTGTTTGATACTTTTTTATTTTTTACATTTTATTGGATATTTAATTTACATTTCAGATGTTCCCCTCTTAGCCCATTCCCCCCCTCCCACCTAGGAACCTACTATCCCATCCCCCTCCTCATGCTTCTCTGAGGATGTGTCCCCACTACCCCCCCAACTCCCACCTGCCCACCCTCAAATTCCCCTACATATGGAGTCCAGCCTTCATGGGAATAAGGATCTCTTCTCCCACTGATACCTGATAGGATCATGTCCCTTGAATATATAGATGGAGCCATGGGTCTCTCCCTAAGTGCTCCCAGGCTGGTGGTTTAGACCCTGGGGGCGCTGGTAGGTTGGTATTGTTGATCTCCTCATGGGATCACAAATCTTTTCAACTCCTTCAGTCTTCACTCTAACTCCTCCATTGGGAACCCTATGATCAGTTCAATGGTTAGCTGTGAGTATTTGTCTCTGAATATGTCAGACTCTTGCAGACCGTTAAGGAGACAGCTATGTTAGGCTCCTGTCAGCATGCACTTCCTGACATCTACATCAGCGTCTACCTAAGGTGACTACACATGGGATGGATACCCAAGTGGAATGGTCTGCAGATGGTCCCTCCTTCAGTTTCTGTCCTACACTTTGTCTCCACATTTGCTCCCTTGAGTATTTTGTTGCTCCTTCTAAGAAGGACCAAAGCACCCCCACTTGGTCTTCCTTCTTCATGAGCTTCCTGTCTCCTGTGAGTTGAATCTTGGGTATTTCAAGGTTCTTGGCTAATATCCAATAATCAGTGAATGAATACCATGTGTGTACTTTTGTGATTGACTTACCTCAGTCAGGATGATATTTTCTAGTTCCATCCATTTACCTAAGAATTTCCTGAATTCAATATCTTTAATAGCTGAGTAGTATTCCATTGTATCCATTCCTCTGTTGAAGGACCTCTGTGTTCTTTCCAGCTTCTGGTTATTATAAATAAGCTGCTATGAACATAGTGGAACATATGTCCTTGTTATATGTTAGAGCATCTTCTGGGTATATGCTCAGCAGTGGTATAACTGGGTCCTCAGGTAATGATATGTCCAATTTTCTGAGGAACCACCAGACTGCTTTCCAAAGTGGTTGCATCATCTTGCAGTTCTACCAATAATGGAGGAATGTTCCTCTTTCTCCACATCCTTGCCAGCATCTACTATCACCTGAGTTTTTGATCTTAGCCATTCTGACTGGTGTGAGGTGGAATCCCAGGATTGTTTTGATTTGCATTTCCCTGATGACTAAGGATGCTGAACATTTCTTTAGGTGCTTCTCGGCCATTCGCATTTCCTCAGTTGAAAATTCTTTGTTTAGCTCTATACCCCATCTTTTAATAGGGTTATTTGGTTGTCTAGAGTCTAGTTTCTTGAGTTCTTTGTATATATTGGATATTAGTCCTCTATTGGATGTGGGATTGGAAAAGATCTTTTCCCAATCTGTTGGTTGCCATTTTGTCTATTGACAATGTCCTTTGTCTTACAGAAACTTTGCAATTTTATGAAGTCCCATTTGTCAACTCTTGATCTTAGAGCATATGCCATTGGTGTTCTGTTTAGGAACTTTTCCCCTGTGCCTAGCAATTTGAGGTTCTTCCCCACCTTTTCTTCTATTAGTTTCAGTGTATCTGGTTTTATGTGGAGGTCCTTTATTCACTTGGACTTCAGCTTTGTACAAGGAGATAAAAATGGATCAATTTTCATTCTTCTATCTGTTGTCCTCCAGTTGAACGAGCACCATTTGTTGAAAATGCTGTCCTGTTTCCACTGGATGATTTTAGCTCCTTTGTCAAAGATCAAATGACCATAGGTGTGTGGGTTTATTTCTGGTCTTCAGTTCTATTCCACTGGTCTTCCTGCCTGTCTCTGTACCAATACCATGCAGTTTTTTTTTTATCACTATTACTCTGTAATATAGCTTGAGGTCAAAGATGGTGATTCCTCCAGAAGTTCTTTTACTGTTGAGAATAGTTTTTGCTATCCTGGGGTTTTTGTTATTCCAAATAAATTTGAAAATTTCTCTTTCTACCTCTGTGAAGAATTGAGTTGGGATTTTAATGGGGATTGCATTGAATCTGTAGATTGCTTTTGGCAAGATGATCATTTTTACTATATTAATCCTGCCAATTCATGATCATGGGAGATCTTTCAATTTTCTGAGATTTTCTTAGATTTCTTTCTTCAGAGACTTGAAGTTCTTGTCATATAGATCTTTCACTTGCTTGATTAGATTCACACCAAGGTATTTTAGATTATTTGTGACTATTGTAAAGGGTGCCATTTCCCTAATTTCTTTTTCAGTCTGTTTATCTTTCACGTAGAGGAAGACTAGTGATTTGTTTGAGTTGATTTTATAACCAGCCACATTGCTGAAGCTGTTTATCGGGTTTAGGTGTTCTCTGGTGCAAGTTTCGGGTCACTTAAGTATACTATCATATCATCTGCAAATAGTGCTATTTTGACTTTTTCCCTTCCTATTTATATTCCTTTGACATCTTTGAGTTGTCCAATTGCTCTTGCTAGAACTTCCAGTACTATATTTAATAGGTAGGGAGAGAGTGAGCAGCCTTGTCTAGTCCCTGATATTAGTGAGATTGCTTCAAGTTTCTCTCCAATTAGTTTGATGTTGGCTACTGGTTTAATTTATATTGCTTTTACTATGTTTAGTTATGAGCCTTGAATTCCTGATCTTTCAAAGATTTTTACCATGAAAGGATGTTGAATTTTGTCAAATGCTTTCTCAGCATCTAGTGAGATGATCATGTGAGTTTTTTCTTTGAGTTTGTTTATATAGTGGATTGCATTGATGGATTTCAAATATTGAACCATCTCTGCATTCCTGGAATAAAGCCCACTTGATCATGATGGATGATTGTTTTGATGTATTCTTGGATTCTGTTCGTGAGAATTTTATTGAATATTTTTGCATTGATATTCATAAGGCAAACTGGTCAGAAGTTCTCTTTCTTTGTGGGGTTTTTGTGAGGCTTAGGTATGAGTGTGGTTGTAGTTTCATAGAACAAATTGAGTAGTCTTCCTTCCATTTCTATTTTGTGTGATAGTTTGAAGAGAATTGATATTAGATTTTCCTTGAAGGTCTGATAGAATTCTTGACTAAAACCATCTGTTCCTGGGCTTTTTTTTGGTGGGAGACTTTCAATGACTGCTTCTCTTGTTTTAGGAGTAATGAGACTGTTTAGATTGTTTATTTGCTCCTGATTTAACTTTGGTACCTGGTATCTGTCTAGAAAATTGTCCATTTCATCCAGATTTTCCAGTTGTTTTTAGTATAGGCCTTTGTAGTAGGAGCTGATGAATTTTTGAATTTCCTCAGTTTCTGTTGTTATGTCTCCATTTTCAGTTCTGATTTTATTAATTTGGATACTGACTCTGTGCCCTGTGGTTAATGTGGCTAAGGGTTTATATACCTTGTTGATTTTCTCAAAGAACCAACTCCTAGTTTTGTTGATATTTTGTATAGTTCTTTCTGTTTCTACTTGGTTGATTTCAGCCCTGAGTTTGATTATTTCCTGACATCTACTCCTCTTTGGTGTATTTGGATTTTTTTGTGTTGTTGTTGTTGTTCTAGAGCTTTCAGGTGTGTTGTCAAGTTGTTAATGTATGCTCTCTCCAATTTCTTTTTGTAGGCACTTAGAGCTATGAGTTTTCCTCTTAGCACTCCTTTCATGGAGTCCCACAAGTTTTGGTATGACGTTTCCTCATTTTCATTAAGTTCTAAAGTCTTTAATTTCTTCCTTTATTTCTTCCTTGACTAAGGCATCATTGAGTATAGCATTGTTCAGTTTCCACATGCATGTGGGTTTTCCATTGGTTTTGTCATTGCTAAAGACAAGTCTTAATCTGTGGTGATCTGATATTTTCATCATAGGGATTTGCTACCCACTCTCCACCAAAGGGACATCCTGCTCACTGTCCACCAAAGATCATCCACCTCACTGTCCACCACGGTGACATCCTTACAAATGTCCACCACAGGGACGTCCTTCTCACTGTCCACCACAGGAAAGTGCTCACTAGTGTCCACCACAGGGACGTTGTCCTCAATGTCAACCACAGGAATGTGCTTCACATTGTCAACCTCAGGGGCATCCTCCTCAATGTCCACCAAAGGGACATCATCCCAACTTTCCACCATAGGGACATTCTCTCCACTGTCCACCACAAGGACATCATATCCACTGTCCACCAAAGGGATGAGCTCCCCACTGTCCACCATAGGAAAATCCTCCCCAGTGTATCCACTTGGATGTGTTCCCCAGTGGCCACCACAGGGACATCTTTCCCACTATCAAACACAGGGATGTGCTCCCCACTGTCCACCTGAGTTACTGTCCTCCACAAGGTTGTACACTCCACTGTCCACCACTGGGACATTGTCCCCACTCTCCACTACAGGGACATCTTCCCCAAACTCCACCATAGGAATGTGCTCGCCACTGTCCACCACAGGGACATCCTCCCCACTGTCAAACACAGGGATTTGCTCCCCACTGTCCATCACACGGACATCATTCTCATTGCCCACCACAGAAATGTGCTCCCCACTGTCTACCACTGGGATACCATCCTCACTGTGCACCACAGGAACATCTTTCCCACTATCCAACACAAGGATGTGCTCCCCACTGCCCACCTGAGGGACATCCTCCTCACTGTCCACCACAAGTATGTGAGCTCCATTGTACACCCCTGGGACATTCTCCTCACGGTCTACTACAGGGATATCCTACCTACTCTCCACCACAGAAAAGTGATCCCCACTGTCCACCACAGGGATATCCTCCCCACTGTCCAACACAGGGGTTTCCTTCCCCTTGTCCACTACAGGGACATCATTCTCATTGTCCACCACAGGAATGTGCTTCCCACTGCCCACCACAGGGATACCGTTCTCACTGTCTACCACTGGGACATCCTCCCACCTGTCCACCACAAGGATGTGTTCACCACAGTCCACAACAGGGACATCCACCTCACTGTCCGCTACATTGATGTTCTCCCCCACTGTCCACCACAGGGATATTATCCTTGCTGTCCACCACAAGGACATCCTCCCTCCCAACTTTCCACCACTGACTGGTACATTTTCCCCACTGTCAACCACAGGGGCATTCTACCCACTGTTCATCACAGGGATGTGCTGCACACTGTCCACGACAGAGACATCCTGCTTACTGTCCACCACAAGGATTTGCTCCCCATTGTCCACCACAGGAAATTTCTCCCCTTTGACCACCCCAACACCATCCCTTCCACTCTCCACCACAGGGAAGTGCTCCCCACTGTCCACCTCAGGGACATCCTCCACACTGTCCAATAGAGGGTTTTTCTCCCTGCTGTCCAACACAATACATCATGTTCACTGTTCACCACTGGGACATCCATCCACCTGTCCACCACAAGGATGTGCTCTCCTCATTCCACAACATGTACATCTTGCTCACTATCCACCACAGGAAAATGCTCTCCACTTTCCACCAATGGGACAACCTCCTCACTGTCCAAAATGGGAATGTGCTCACCAGAATCCACCACAGGGACATCCTCCTCAATATCCACTACAGAAATGTACTCCCCACTGTACACCTCAGGGACATACTCCTCCCTGTCCACCACAGGGACATTCTACTCACTGTCCACCACAGGTACATCCTCCTCAATGTCCACAACAGGAATGTGCTCCCCACTGTCCACCAGAAGACATCCTTGCTGCTATCTACCAGAAGGATGTGCTCTGCTCTGTCCACCACAGGGATTACCTTCCCACTGTCCTCCCCGGGGTCATCATTGTCACTGTCCAACATGAATGTGCTAACAAGTTTTCACTGCATGAACATCTTCCTCACTATCCACAACATGACTGTGCTCACCAGAGTCCACCACAGGGACATCCTCCTAACTGTCCACCACAGGAATATCCTCCTCACTGTCCACCACAATGAAGTGCTCCCCACTGTGCAACACAGGGACATTCGTCCCATTGTCCACCAAAGGGACTTTCTACCAACTCTTTACCAAAGGTATATTCTCCCCACTGTCCACCACAGGGACAGCCTCATCACTGTCCACCACAGGGATGTTTTCTACACTGTCCACCACACATACCTCCTCCTCACTGTCCACAACAGGGTCATCCTCGCAACTGTCCACCACAGGGACATTCTACCCACTGTCCATCACAGAGACATCCTCTTCACTGTCCACCACAAGAATGTGCTCACTAGAGTCCACCACAAGGACTCCTCCTCACTGTCCTCCACACAGGGACATTCTTCCCACTGTCTACCACAGGGACATCCTCACCACTGTCAACCACAAGGAAGTGCTCCATACTGTCCACTACAGGGACATGGTCCCCACTGTCTACCACAAGAATTTTCTCACCACTGTTTAACAGAGGGACATCCTCCTGACTGTCTACCACAATAATGTGCTCCCCACTGTCCACCACAGAGACATCCTCCTCATTGTCCACCACTGGGACATCCTCCCACCTGTCCCCCACAAGTATGTGCTCCCCACTGTCTATCACAAGGGTATCTTCCTCACTGTCCATCACAGGGACATTCTCTCAACTGTTTACCAAAGGTATATTCTCCACACTGTCCACCACAGGGACAGCCTCTTCGCTGTCCACCACAGGAATGTTCTCACCAGAGTCCACCACAGGTGTATCCTCCTCACTCTACACCACAGGAATCTGCTCATCAGTGTCCACCACAGGGACATCCTCATCCCTGTCCACCAAAGCAATGTGCTTACCTCTGTCTACCACAGGGACATCCTCCCTATTATCCACCACAGGAATTTTCTCCCCACTGTCCACCACTGGGACATCTTCCTCACTGTCAACACAGGGACATTCTCTCACCTGTCCACCACAGGATGTGCTTCCCGCTCTCCACCACAGGGACATCCTCCTCACAATCCATCAGAAATTTGTGCTTTCCACTGTCCACCACAGGGACCTCCTCCTCACTGTTCACACAGGAATGTGCACCCCTTTGTCCTCCATATAGAAATCCTCCTCACTGTCCACCACAGGATCATCCTCACAACTGTCTATCATAGGGAAATTCTCCCCACAGTCCACCACAGAGAAATCATCCCACCGTCCCCCACAGATGTGCTCCCCAATATCCACCACAGGGACATCTTCCTCACTGTCCATCATATGAATGTGCTACCCACTGTCCCCCACAGGGACATCTTTCTCACTGCCCACAACAGGAATATGCTCACGAGTGTCAACAACAGAGACATCCTGTTCACTGTCAACCACAGGTATGTGCTCACCAGCGTGAACCACAGGGACATCCTCCTCTCTTTACACAACCCGGACACCCCCCTTAATGACTACCACAAACATGTGCTCCGCACTGACTACAGGGACATCCTCCTCACTAACCACCACAGAAATTTGCTCATAAGTGTCCACCACAGGGACATCCTCCTCAATGTCCACCACAAGGATGTGCTCACTACTGTCCACAACAGGTACATCCTACTCATTGTCTACCATAGGGATGTGTTCCCCACTGTCCACCACAGGAACTTCCTCCCCGATATCCACCAAAGAAATGTGCTCCTCACTGTCTAACACAGGTACATTCTCCCACCTGCATGTCACAAGGATGTGCTCCTCACTCTCCAACACTGGGACATCCTCCTCACTGTCCACAACAGGGACGTCCTCCCCACTGTCCACCAGAGAAATGTACTCCCCACTATCCACCACAGGAATATGCTCCCCATTGTCCATCACAGAGTCATCCTCCTCACTGTCCCCTACAGGTACATCTTGCCACCTGTACATCACAAGGATTTGCTCCACACTCTCCACCACTGGGACATTCTCACTGTCCACCACATGGATGTGATCCCCACTGTCGACCAAAGTGATGTCCATCCCACTATTGACCACAGGGATGTGCTCCCCACTGTACACCGCAGGGACATACCCCTCACTGTACACCACTCGGACATCCTGCCCAATGTCCATCACAGGAATGTGCTCCCCACTGTTTACCACGAGGACATCCTCCCCACTATCTACAACAGGGATTTGTTCCCCATGGTCCACCACAGGAACATCCTCCTAACTGTCCACACAGGAATGTACTCCCCATTTTTCTCCATAGTGAATTCCTCCTCACTGACCTCAACTGGATCATCCTCCCAACTGTCTACCACAGGGACATTCTCCCTACAGTCCAGAACAGTGACATCATCCCCACTGTCCACCACAGGGATATACTCCACAAAGTCTAAAACAGGGACATCTTCCCGATTGTCCACCACAGGCATTTTTTCCTCTTGTCCACCACAGGGACATCCTCCTCACTGTCAATCACATGAATGTGCTACTCACTGTCCCCCAGAGAGACATTCTTCTCTGTCCACCACAAGAATGTGCTCACTAGTGTTAACCACAGAGACATCCTCCTCACTGTCCACCACAGGAATGTGCTCACCAGTGTCAACCATATTGATGTCCTCTGACTGTCTAACACAGGGATATGCTCCCCACTGTCCTCCACACTGATATCTTCCCCACTGTCCACCACAGGGACATACTTCCCACTGTCCACCACAGGGATATGCTCACCACTAGGCACCATGGGGACATTCTCTTCAATGTTCTCCACCAAAATATGCTCCTCACTTTCTACCACAGGGACATTTTCCACAGTATCCATGACATGGGCTAACTCCCCACTGTCCACCTCTGTGATGTGCTCCTCACTCTCCAGTTAGGTACATGCTCCTAACTGTCCACAACAGGAATGTGCTCACATGGGTCCACCACAAGGATATCAACCTCACTGTCCACCACAGGAATGTGCTTACCAGTGTCAACAATAGGGACATCCTCCCCACTGTTCACCACAGGGATGTGCTCTACACTGTTCACCACAGGGACATCCTCCTCACTGACCACCACAAAAATGTGCTCATTACCGTCCACCAAAGGGACATTCTCCCCACTGTCCGCCACAGGGATATGCTCACCACTGTCCATCACAGAGACATCCTCTACACTGTACACCACAGTGATGTGCTCCCTAATTTACACCACAGGGACAGTTGCTCCACTGTCCACCACAGGGATTTTTTTACCATTTTCCACCATGAGGATATCTACCTCACTGTCCACCAAAAAATATTCTCACCAGTGTCAACCACATGGACATTCTCATCACTATCGAACACAGGGACATCCCCCACAGTGTTCCACCACAATGATGTGCTCCCCACTGTCAATCACGGGGACATCTTCCTCACAGTCCACCACAGGTACATCCTCCCAACTGTCCACTACAGGGATATTCTCTGCATTGTCCACCTTAGGGACAACCACCTCACTGTCCTCTACAGGGATGTACTCACAAGTGTCCACCACAGGGACATCCTCCTCACTGTGCAACACAGAGATGTGCTCACCAGTGTCCACAACAAGTACATGCTCCCCACTGTCCACCAGAGGGATGTGCTCATCTCTATCCACCACAGGGACATCCTCCTCACTGTCCACAGAAGGGATAACATCCTCAGTATCCACCACAAGTATGTGTTCCTTACTGTCCACCACAAGGGAAGCCTACTTTCTGTCCACCACAGGAATGTGCTCCCCACTGTACACCACAGGGACATCCCTCTAACTGTACATTAGAGGGACATCCTGCCCACTGTCCAGCACAAGGATGTCCTCCCCTCTGTCCACCACAGGAACATCCTCACCACTGTGCACCATAAAGATGTGTTCCCCACTATCCACCAAAGGGACATCATCCTCACTGTTGAACGCTGGGACATCCTCCCACTTGTCCACCACAAGAATGTTTTCCCCAGCGATCATCATAGGGACATCCTCCTCATTGTCAACCACAGGGATATCCTCCCCGCTGTCCACAAGAGGGATTTGTTCCCCAATATTCACAACAGAGACATCCTCCTCCCTCTCGACCACAGGGACATCCTCCCAACAGTCCACCACTGGGACATTCTCCACACTATCCACCACAGAGACATCCTCCCCACTGTCCACCACAGGATATGCTCCCCACTGTCCAACACAGGAACATCCTCTCCACTGTACACTACAGGGATTTGCTCTCCCTTTCCAGCACAGGAACATCCTCCTCACTGTCAACCACAGGGACATCCTCACAATTGTCCACCACAAAATGTGTTCCCCAGGGACCATTACAGGATCATTCTCCTCACTGTCCACCATAAGGACATCCTCCCCACTGTCCAAAACAAGGATTTGCTCCCCACTCTCCACCACAGGGACATTCTCCTCACTGTCCTACAGAGGAATGTGCTCCCCACTGTCCACCACAGGAATATCCTTTCAACTGTCCACTTTTGGGACATTCTTCCCACTTTCCACCACAGGAACATCTTCCCCATTGTCCATCACAGGAATGTGCTCCCCACTGTCCAACAGAGGGACATCCTCCCCATTGTCCACCACAGGGATTTGCTCCCTCTTTTTCACACAGGGACATCCTCCTAAGTATCCAACACAGGAATGTGCTCCCCTCTTTCCATCAAGGAACATTCTTCTCACTGTGACCACAGGTTCATCTTACCTGCAGTCCTCTACAAGGATGTGCTCCCCACTGTCCATGACAGAAACACCCTCCTCACTGTCCACCACAGGGACATCCATGCCACTGTCAACCTAAGCGACATCTGGCTGTCAACTACATGGTCATCCTCCTCACTGTCCATCACAGGAATGTGTTACACACTCTCCACCGCAGGAACATCCTCCCTACTGACCACCACAGGGACATTATCCCCCTGTCCACCACAGGGATGTGCTCCTCACTGTCCGCCACAGTAACATCTTCCCCACAGACCACCAAATGGATTTGCTCCTCAATGTCCAGCAGAGGTACATCCTCCTCACTGTCCACCACAGGAAAATATTCCTCACTGTCCACCACAGGGTCATTTTTACAACTGTCCACCACAAGAACATTCTCCCCACTCTCCACAACAGGGACATCCTCCTAACTGTCAACCACAGGAATGTGCTCCACACTGTACACCACATGGACATGCTCCTCACTGTCCACCACAGGAATGTACTCACCAGTTTCCACCACATGGATATCCTCCTCACTGTTCACCAAAGGAATGTGCTCCCCACTGTCCACCACAGGGACATCCTCCTCACTGTCCACCACAGGAATGTGCTCACCAGAATACATGACAGGAACATCCTCCTCACTGTCCACCACAGGGATAGCCTCTTGACTGTTTGCAAAAAGGGTTTGCTCCCTTCTGTTCACCACAGATATATCCTCCTCATTGATCACCAAAGGAATGTGCTCCCCACTGTCCACCACAGATATATCCTCCTCACTGTCCACCACAGGAATGTGCTCACCAGAATACATGACAGGGACATCCTCCTCACTGTCCACCAAAGGGATAGCGTCTTGACTATTTGCAAAAAGGGTTTGCTCCCTTCTGTTCATCACAGATATATCCTCCTCACTGTTAGCCACAGGAATGTGCTCACTAGTGTCAACCACAGATACATCATCCTCACTTTCCAGACATCCTCCTCAAGGTCCCCTAAAAGTATGTGATCCTCACTGTCCACCACAGGATCATCCTCTTCACTGTCCAGGAAAGGAAGGTTCTAAACACTGTGCACCACTGAGATATCCTCCTCATTGTCCATCACAGAACTGTGCTCTCAACTGTCTACCACAGGGACATCCTCCTCATTGTCCACCACAGTAACATCCTTTTCACTGCCCACCCCAAGGATGTGCTCCCTGCTGTCGACCACAGAGACATCCTCCTCACAGTCCACCACAGGGACATCCTTTTCACATTCCACCACAGGAATGAGCTGACAAGTGTCCAGCACACTTGCAGCTTCCTCCTTGTCCAAAACAGGTATGTGCCCCCAATGTCAACCACAGGTACATCTTCCCCACTTTCCACCAAAGGGACATAATTTCCACTGTCCACCACAGGGATGTGCTTCCCACTGTTGACCACAGAGACATCCTCCTCAATGTCCACCACAAGGATGTGATCCCTACTGTCCATGACAGGGACATCCTCCTCACTGTCCACCACAGGGATGTGCTCCACACTATCCACCACAAGGACATCCTCCCCACTGTTCACAACAGGAATTTGTTCCCCAAGGCCCACCACAGGGACATCTTCTAGACTGTCCACACAGGAATGTGCTCACCATTGTCCTCCAAACGGAAATCCTCCTCACTCTCCACCACAAGGTCATCCTCCAAACTTTCTACCACAGAGACATTCTCCCTACAGTCCACCACAGGAACACCATCCCACATTGTCCACAACAATGATTTGCTCCCCAAAGTATACCACAGGGACATCCTCCTGAAAGTCCACCACAGGTATTTCCTCCCTATTGTTCACCACAAGGACATCTTCTCACTGTCCATCACATTAATGTGCTACTCACTGTCATCCACAGGGACACCCTTCTCTCTGTCTACCACAGGAATGTGCTCACTACTGTCAACCACAGAGACATCATCCTCACTTTACAAGACACAGACATCATTGTCAGTGTCCACCACAGGAATGTGCTCCCCACTGTCCAACAAAGCAACATCCACCTCACTATCCACCACAGCAATGGGATCCCCACTGTCCAACACAGGGTCATCCGCCTCACTGTCCATGAAAGGAACGTTCTAAACACTGCACCACAGAGACATCCTCCTCACTGTCCATCACAGAAATGTGCTCCCAACTCTCTACCACAGAGACATCCTCCTCACTGTCCACCACAAGGATGTGCTCCCCGCTGTCGACCACAGGGACTTCCTTCTCACTAACCACCAAAGCAACATCCACCCCACTATCCACCACAGCAATGGGATTCCCACTGTCCAACACAGGGTCATCCTCCTCACTGTCCATGAAAGGAACGTTCTAAACACTGTGCACCACAGAGACATCCTCCTCACTGTCCACACAGGAATGTGCTGACAAGTGTCCACCACATTGATATCCTCCCCACAATCCACCACAGGGACATGCTCCCCAATGTCCTCAGTAGGGACATCCTACCCACTATCCAACACAGGGATTTGCTAACCACTGTCTACCACGGGCACATACTCTCCACTGTCTACCACAGTGATATGCTGCCCAATACCCACCACAGTTACATCCTCCTCACTGTTCACCACTGGTACATCCTCGCAACTGTCCACCACTGGGATTTGTTCACCACTCTACCCCACAGGAACATCCACCTCACTATTGACCACATGTATGTCCACAGGAATATCCTCCTCACTGTTCACTATCGGGATGTGTTCCCCAATGTCCACCACAGGGACATCCTCTCCAATGTCCTTCACAGGGATTTGCTCACCACTGTCCACCACAGGGATATCCACCTCACTGTCCACCACAGGAATGTGCTAACCAGTGTCAATCACATGGACAACTTCCTCACAGTCCACCACAAGGATATCCTCCTCAACTTCTACCACAGGAATGTGCTCACCTATGTCAACTACATTTTCATCCTTCTCACTGTCCAAAACAGGGATGTGTCACCCACTGTCCACCACATGTACCTCTCCCCCCACTGTCCACCACAAAAATATGCTCCCTACTGTCCACCACAGGGGTATCCTCCCCACTGTGCACCACAAGAATATCCTCCCATTGTCTACCACAAGAACATCCTCCTCAATGTTGACCATGGGAGAGTGCTCCCAAGTGTCCATCACAAGGACATCCTCCCTGCTGTCCAACACAAGGATGACTCACCAGTGTCCACCACAGGAACATCCTCCCCACTGTCCCACAGGGATTTGCTCCCCACTGTCCACTCCAGGGACATCCTCCTCACTGTACACCACAGGGACATGTTCTCAACTGCCCACCACAGGGACATCCTCCACATGGTCCACCACAGGAATGTGTCCCCAATGTCCTCCACAGGGTCATCCTTCCCACTGTTCAACACAGGGATTAGCTCACCAGTGTCCACCACAGGGACATTCTCCCTACTGTCCACCACAATGAGGTGCTCCCCAATGTCTACCACAGAGACATCTTCCTCACTCTCCACCACAGGGACATCCTCCCAATTGTCCATTTCAGGGACATTCTCTGCATTGTCAACAATAAAGATGTCCTCACCACTGTCCACCACAGGGATGTGCTCTTCACTGTCTACCACAGGGACATCCTTCCCACTGTCTACCACAGGTGTTTGCTCCCCACTGTCCACCACAAGGACATCCTCCTCACTGCCCACCACAGGAATGTGCTCACCAATGTCCTCCCACAGGGACATCCTAATCACAGTTCAGCACAGGTACATCCTTCCAACTGTCCACCACAGGGAGTTGTTCCACACTCTCCTCCAAAGGGATATGCACTTCACTCTCAACCACAGGAACATCCTCATCAGTATCCATAACAGGAACATAATCCTCATTGTCCACCACAGGGATATCCTTCTCACTGTCCTCCACTAGAGTGTGTTCCCCACTGTCCACACATGGACATCCACTTCATTGTCCACCACAAAGACATCCTTTTAGCATCCACCACAGGGATGTGCTTCCCAGTCTCCACTACAGTGACATTGTCCCCACTGTTCACCTCTGGTATGTGCTCTGCACAGTAAACCACAGGGATATCCTTCTCACTATCCATCACAGGAATGTGATCACCTTTGCCCACGACATGGACATCCCCCTCACTGTCCACCACAGGGAGATCCTCCCTGCTGTCCACCACAGAGATTTGCTCCCCATTGTGCACCACAGGGACATTTTACACACTGTCGACCACAAGAATATCCTCACCAGTGTCCACCCCAGGGACATCCACCTCACTGTCCACCACAGGGACATCGGCCTTATTGTCCACCAGAAGGATGTGCTCCCTACTGTCCACCACAGAGACATCCTCCTCACTGTCCACAACAGCGACATCCTCCCAACTGTCCACCATAGGGACATTCTCCCTACTCTCCACCACAGGGACATCCTCCTCACAGTCCAGCACAGAAATGTGCTCTGCCCAGTCCACCACAGTGACATTCTCCTCACTGTCCACCATAGGGATATGCTCCCCAATGTCCACCACAGGGACATCCTACTCAATGTCCTTCACAGGGATTTGCTCACCACTGTCCACCACAGGGATATCCACCTCACTGTTCACCACAGGAATGTGCTCACCAGTGTCAACCACATGGACAACCTCCTCACAGTCCACCACAGGTGCATCCCCCTCAACTTCTACCGCAGGAGTGGGCTCACCTGTGTCGACTACATTTTCATCCTTCTCACTGTCCAAAACAGGGATGTGTCACCCACTGTCCACCAGAAAGACATCTTCCACACTGTCCACAAGAGGTATTTCTTACCCACTGTCCACCTCAGGGACATTCTCCTCACTGTCCACACAGGAACATCCTTCTCACTGTCCATCACAGGGACATCGTCGCAACTGTCCATCTAAGGGATATTCTCCCCTCTATACCACTGATATATCCTCCTCTCTGCCCTCCAAAATATGAGCTCCCAACAGTCCACCACATGAACATCCTACCACTGTCCACCACAGGGACATCCTCTCCACTGTCCACCACAGGGATTTTCCCCACCTTTCCACCACAGGTTCATTCTCCCCACTGTTTACTACAGTATTTGCTCCCATCTGTCCACCACAGGTACATCGTTCTCACTGTCCATAACAGGAAAGTGCTCCCCAGTGTCCACCACATTGACATTCTCCTCAGTGTCCAACACAGGGATATGTTCCTCACTGTCCTCCACAGGGACATCTTCCCCACTCTCCACAAAAGGGACATATTTCCCACTGTCCACCACAGGGACATTCTCCACATTTTCCCCCACATGGACATCCTCCCCACTGTCCACACAGGGATGTGCTCCTCACTGTCCACCACAAGAAAGTGTTCACATGTGTCCACCACAAGGACATCAACACCACTGTCCACCACAGTAGTGTTCTCACCATTGTCTACAACAGAAACATCCTCCACACTGTCCACCACAGGAATGTGCCCACTACTGTCTACCACAGGGACATCCTCATCACTATCCACCACAAAAATGTGCTTTCCACTGTCCACTCCAGGCACTTACTACTCGCTGTCAACCACAGGGACAAGTTCTCTACTGCCCACCAGAGGGACATTCCCTTCACTATCCACCACAGGGACTTCCTTTCCACTGTCCACCACAGGGCTGTACTCCCCAATGTCCTCCACAGGGACATCTTCCCCACTGTCCACCACAGGCATATCCACCTTACATCCAACAGAAAAAATTGCTCACCAGTGTCAACCACATGGACATCCTCCTTACTGTCCACCACAGGGACAGCTCCTTCAATGTCCACCACAACAACGTGCTCCCCACAGTTCACCACAGGATATCTTCTTCACTGTCTATGACAAGGATGTGCTTACCAATGCCCACAATAGCGATATCCTTCTCACTGTCCACCCCAGGTATGTCCTCACTGGTGTCAATGACAGGAATATCCTCCTCACAGTCCACAACATGGAAACCCTCTTCACTGTCCACCACTAGGATATGCTCCACACTATCCATCAAAGGACATCCTCCTCACTATTCACCACAGTTACATCCTCCCAACTGTTCACCACAGGGATATCTTCCTCACTTTCCACCACAGGTACATCGTCCTCACTGTCCAACACAGAAATGTGCTCACCGGTGTCCACCACAGGGACATTCTCCTAATGGTCCAGCACAGAGACATCCTCTTCACTGTCCACAACAAGGATGTGCTCCTCATTGTCCACCACAAGTACACCCTCCTTTCTGTCCTCACAGGACAACCCTCCCAACTGTCCTGCACAGGGACCTTCTCCCCATTGTCCACCACAGGCATATCCTCCCCACTGTTCACCACAGGGATTTGCTCCCCACTTTCCACCACAGTGACATCCTCCTCTACACTATCCACTACAGGGACATCCTGCCCACTGTTCAGCAAAGGGACTTTCCCACTCTCAACCACAGGGTCATCGTTCTCACTGTCCATCACAGGAATATACTCACTGTGTCCACCAAAGGGATATTCTTCTCAATGACCACCACAGCATAATGTTCCCCACCGTCCACCACAGGAACATCCTCCACACTGTCAACCACAGGGACATCCTCCCCACTGTCCACCATAGGTATGTTCTCCCCACTGTCCAACACAGTGACACCCTGCCCATTCTCAACCATAGAGATTTTTCCCACTGTTCCCCACATGGATATACTCCCCAATGTCCATCACAGCAATGTGCTCCCAACTGTCTGCAACAGGGATATCCTCCTCACTACCCACAACATGGATATGCTCCCCAAAGTCCATCAAAGGGAAGTCCTCCCCACTCTCCACAACAGGAATTTGCTCCCCACAGTCTACCACAGGGAAGTTCTCGACACTGTCCACCACAGGAATGTGTTCCCCATTGTCCAGCACAGCGACATCTTCCCAACAGTCGACCACATGGATTTGCTCCCCACTGTCCACAACAGGAACATCCTCCCCACTGTTCATCACAGAGATGTGCTCCCCACCGTGTACCACAGTGACATCCTCCTCACTATCTAACACAGCGATTTGTCCCCAGTGTTCACCACAAGGTTATCCTCTTCATTGACCACCACAGGAATGTGCTCACCAGTGTCCACTATGGAGATATCCTCTTCAGTGTCCACAGCAAGGATGTGCTCCTCACTGTCCACTACATGGACATCCTTCTCTCTGTCCTCCACAGGGCCATCCTCCCAAATGTCCTCCATAGGGATATCCTACCCCACTGTCCACCAGAGGGATTTGCTCCCCACTGCCTACCACAGGGACATCCTCCTCACTGTCCACCACAGGATTATGCTCACCTGTGACCACCAAAAGGACATTCTTCTCAATGTCTACCATAGGACTGAGTTCCCCACTGTCCACCCCAGGAATATTCTCCTCACTGTCGACAGAGACATCCTCCCCACAGTTCACCACAGGGATATGCTTTCTACAGTCGACCAAAGGGACATTCTCCCCACTGTCCTCAACAGGGATGTGCTTCCCACTGTCTACCACAGTGACATCCTGCCCACTGTCTACCACAGAGATTGTTCCCCAACATCCACCACAGGGATATACTCCCCACTGTCCACCACAGGTATGTGCTCCCAACTGTTCACAACAATGACATCCTCCTCACTGTCCACCACAAAGATGTGCTCCCCAAAGTCTATCACAGGGAATTCCTCCCCACTTTCCACCATAGGGATGTGCTCCCCATTGTACACCACAGGTACATCCTCCCCACTCTCCACCACAGGGATTTGTTCACCAGTGTCCACCACAGGAACATCCTCCTCACTGTCCACCATACGGACATTCTCCCTATTATCCAACACAGGGATTTGATTCCCACTGTATATCACAGGGATATACTTCTCAATGTCCACAACAGGAATGGGCTCACCTTTGTCCACCACAAGAACATCTTCCTCACAGTCCACCACAGGAGTGTGCTTTCCACTGTCCACCACAGGGACTGTCAAACACAGTGAGTTTTCCCCACTATCTACCACAGGGCTTTCGACCTCACTGTCCTCCACAGGAATGTGCTCACCAGTATCCATCACAAGGATACCCTCCTAACTATACACTGTAGGGACATCCTCCAAACTGTCCACCATGGAGCATCATCTATACTGTCAACTTCAAGAATGTTCTCACAAGTGTTCACCACAGTGACATTCTACTCACGGACCACCACAGAGACATCTTCTTCACTGTTCACACCAATGATGTGTTCCTCACTGTCTACTAAAGAGACATCCTCCTTTCTGTCCTCCACCGGGACATCCTCCCAACTGTCCTCTACAGGGACATTCTCTCCACTGTCCACCACAGAGACATCCTCCTCACTCACCACCACAGGAATGGGCTAATTAGTGTCTAAAACAGGGACATCCTGCTCACAGTCCACCACAGAAGTCTGCTTCCTACTGGACACAACAGGAACAGCCTCCTGAGTATCCAAAAAAGGGGCATTGTCCCCACTGTCTATCACAGGGATGTGATCCCCACTGTCCAAGAAAGTGACATCCTGCCCATTCTCCACCACAGGGATTGTTCCCTAATATCCATCACAGGGATTTCCTCATCACTGTCCACCACAGGAATGTGCTCACCAGTATCCACCACAGGGACATCCTCCTTACTGTCCACCACAGGAACATCCTCTTCACTGTCCACATAAGAATGTGCTCCTCACGGTCCACCACAGGTACATCCTCTCTCATTTGCCACCACAAGGACTTCCTCCCACCTGTCCTGAACAGGGATTTGCTTCCCACAGTCCACAACAGGAACATTCTCCTCACTGTCTACCACAAAGATGTACTCCCCAGTGTCCTCTGTCAACCACAAAGATGATCTCCCTAATGTCCACCACAGAAACAACCTCCTCACAGTTCACCACAGAAGTGTGCTCACCAGTGTCCACCACAGAGACATTATCCTCACTCTCGAACACAGGTATATGCTCCCCACTGTTCACCAAAGTGACATTCTCCCCACTGTCCACCACAAGGACATCCTCCCCACTCTCCACCAAAGGTCTTTTTTCCTCACTGTCTACCACAGTGACATCCATCTCACTGTCCACCAAAAAATGTGCTTACTAGTGTCCACCCCAGGGACTCCTCCTAAATCTCCACCACAGGGACATCCTCTTCACTATCCACCACAAAAATGGTCTACCCACTGTCCACCACAGGGACGTCCTCCTAACTCTTCACCACATGAACATCCTCCCTACTGTCCACCTTAGGGACATTCTACCAACTGTAAAGCACAGGGAACTGCTCCCCCACTGTCCACCACAGACACCTCCTCCTTACTGTCCACCACAGGGACATCTTCCCCACGGTTCAGTACAGAGACTTACTTCCCACTGTCCACCACAGGGGCATCCTGCCAAATGTCCACCACAGGGATATACTACCCACTGTCCACAACAGGGATATCCTCCCCACTGCTCATAACAGGGATTTGCTCCCCTGTATCCACCAGAGAGACATCCTCCTCAATGTCGACCACATGAATGTGTTCCCCACTGTACAAACAAGAACATCCTCCTTACTGTCCACCAAAGGGATTTGCTTGCCACAATTCACCACAGGGATATCCAGCCCACTGTCCACCACAGGGACCTCCTCCCAACTGTCCACCACAGGGACATTCTGCCCACTGTCCACCATAAGGATATCCTCCCAATTCTCTACCATAGAAATGTGCTCTCCAATGACCACCACAGGGACATTCTCTGCACTGTCTACCACAGGAATGTGCTCACCAGTGTCCAACACAGGGACATACTCCTCACTTACATCACAGGGACATCCTCCCAATTCTCCACCACAGCAACATTCTCCCCAATGTCCACCATAGGGCCATAGGGATGTGCTCACCAGTGTCCGCCACAGAGGCATACTCCTCAATGTCTACCAAAAAATTATACTCCCTACTGATTACCACAGGGACATTCTCCTCACTGTCCACCACAGTGATTTGCTTGTGACCATTCACCAAGGGACATCCTGCCCACTGTCCAACAGAGGGACATCCTCCCTACTATCCACCTCCAAGAATTGACCTCCACTGACCACAACAGGGATATCTTGCCCATTGTCTTCCACAGGGACATATTCCACACTGCCAACACATTGTCTTCCACAGGGACATTCTCCCCATTGACCACCATAGAAAAATCCTCCCCACTGCCCAGAACAGGGACTTCTTTCCCAGTGTCAACCACAGGAACATCCTCTATACTGTCCAACACAGGGACATTCTCCTCACTGTCCACCACAATGTTGTGCTCCCCACTGTCCACCATGTGGACATCCTCCTCACTGTCCACCACAGGGACATTTTTGCCACTGTCCACCACATGAATGTGCTCACAAGTGTCCAACACATGAACATCCTTCCAACTGTCCACCACAGGGACATCCTCCACACTGGTCACAAAAGGAACGTGCTCACCATTGTCCAACACAGGGACATCATCCCAAAATTTACCACAAGGATGTGCTCCCCACTATCGACTACAGGGACATTCTTGCCACTGTCCACCATAAAAATTACCACCCATAACTACCACAGGGCCATCCTTGCCTCTGTCAACCACAGAAATTTGCTCTCCAATATTCACCACAGGGCCATACTCCTTAATGTCTGCCACAGGCATTTACACACCACTATCCACCACAGGGACTTCCTCCTCATTGTCCACCATAGGAATCTGCTCCACACTGTCCACCACAGGGACATCCTACAAACTGTCCACCACAGGACATTCACTACACTGTCCACCAGAGGAATTTGCACCCCACTGTCCACCGGAGGAACCTCATCCTCACTGTCCACCACAGGAATGTGTTAACCAGTGGCCACCATAGGGATATCCACCATACTGTCCACCACAAGAATTTTTTCACCAGTGTCCACCACAGGGACATCCTCCTTACTGTCCACCACAAACATGTGCTTCCCACAGTCAACCACAGGAAAGTCCTCCCCATTGTCCACCACAGGGATGTTCTCCCCACTGTCCACTAATGGGACATCCTCCTCAGTGTCCACCACAGTGACATCATCCCAACTCTCCACCACAGAAAAATTCTCCCCACTTTCTACCACAGGGACAACCTCCCTTCTGTCCACCACAGGGATGGGTTCCCTACTGTCCACCACAGGGACATTCTCTCCACTGTCCAACACAGGAATATGCTCACTAGAGTCCATCACAGGGACATTTTTCTCACAGTCCACCACTGGAGTGTGCTCACCAGTGTCCACCACAGAGACATCTTTCATACTGTCCAAAACAGGGATTTGTTCCATATTGTACACTGCAGGGACATCCTCCTCAATGTCCACATAATGACGTGCTCCCCACTGTCCACCACTGGGTCATCCTACTCTGTCCACCACATGGATGACCTCCTCACTGTCAACATCAGGTACATGTTCCTCACTGTCCACCATAGGGACATCCTCACCACTGTCCACCACAGGGATGTGCTCCCCACTGTCCACCACAGTGACATCCCACTCATTCCCCACCACGGAGATATGCCTTAACTGTCCACCATAGGGACAAACTCCCCACTGTCCAACAGAGGGATTTATGACTCACTGTCCACCACATGGATGACCTCCTCACTGTCCACATCAGGGACATCTTCCTCACTGTCCACCACAGGGACATCCCCTGCACTGTCCAACAAAGGGACATCCTCCCAACTGTCCACCACAGGGAAATTCTCCCCACTGTCCACCACAAAGATATGCTCACCCTTGTCCAATACAGGTACATCCTCTTCATAGTCCACCACCTGAGTGTGTTCACAATTGTCCAACACAGGACATCCTACATACTGCCCAAAACAGGGACTTGTTCCACACTGTACAATGCATGGACATCCTCCTCACAGTCCACACAGGGATGTGCTCCCCATTGTCCAATACAGGAACATCCTACTCTCTGTCCACCACAAGGACGACCTCCTCACTGTGCACACCTTGGACATCTTCCTTACTGTCCACCACAAGAACGTCCTTTTAAATGTCCACCACAGTAATGTGCTCCCCACAATGCACCACAGGAACAGCCACCTCACTGAATACCACAGAGACATCCTCCTCAAAGACTACCACAAGGATGTGCTCTCTACTGTCCACCATAAGGGCATCCTCCTCACTGTCCACCGTAGGGATATTCTCCAAACTGTCCACTATAGAGAAATTCTTTCCAGTGTCCACCACAGGGACATCCTTTTAAATGTTCACCACAGGAATGTGGTCATCAGTATCCACCACAGGGACATTCTCCCCACTATCCACCAGAAGGATATCCTCCCTACTGTACAAAACAGGGACTTCCTTCCCAGCGTCAATCACAGAGACATTCTCCTTACTGTCCAACACAGGGATCATCCACTTCACTGTCCACCACAAGGATGTGCTCCCCACTGTCCACCACATGGACATCCTCCAGACTGTCCACCACAGGGATATCCTCCCATTTGTCTTCCACAGTGACATTCTCCACACTGTCCACCACAGGGATCTACTCCCCACTATCCACCACAGGGACTTCCTACTCACTGTCCACAACAAGGATGTGCTCCCCTCTGTCCATGACAGGGACATCCTCCTCACTGTCCACCACAAGCATGTGCACAACAGTGTTCACCACAATGACATCCTTGTCATTCTCCAATAAGGGACATACTCCTAACTGTCCACCAAATGAATGAGCTCCCCATTGTCCACCACAGGGACACCCTCCTCACAGTCCACCACAGTGAAATTCTCACAACTGTCCACCACAGAGGCATACTCCCCACTCTCTATCACAGGGATGTGCTCCCAACTGTCCACCACAGGGACATCCTTGTAACTGTCCACTACTGGAATGTTCTCCCACTCTCCAAAACAGTTACATTCCCACCTACTGTCCACCACTGGGATTTGCTACCCACTGTCCACAGTAGGAACATCCTCCTCACAATCCACCATAAGATGTGCTACCCACTGTCCAGCACAGGGACATCTTCCTCACTGTCCATTACAGAGACATCCTCCCAACTGTTCATCACAGGGATATGATCCTTACTGTCGACCACTGGGAAGTCCTCTCAACTGTCCACCACAGGGATGTGCTTCCAACTGTTCAACACAGAGACATTCTCCTCACTGTTCACAACATTGATATCCTCTTGACTGTCCAACAAAGGGACATCCTCCCAACTGTCCACCACAGGGACATTCTCCCCAACTCTACCACACGAATAGGCTCACCCTTGTCCACCACAGGGGCATCCTCCATACTCATCAAAACAGGGATTTGTTCCACACTGTACACTGCAGGGATGACCTCCTCACTGTCCACAACAGGGACATCTTCCTCACTTTCCACCACAGGGACATCTTCTTAAATGTCCACCACAGGAATGTGTTCCCCACTGTGCACCACAGGGACAGCCAACTCACTGTACACCACTTGAACATCCTCCTTAATGACTACAACAAGGATGTGCACCCCACTGTCAACCACAGGGACATTCTCACTGTCTACTACAGGAACATCCTCCCAACTGTCCACCATAGGGACCTTCTTTCCACTGTCCACCACAGGGACATCCTCCTCACTGTCCACCACAGTAATGTTTTCACCAGTGTCAAAGACAGGGACATCATCCCCACTGTTAACCACAGGGATATGCTCCCCACTGACAAACAAAGTTACATCCTCGCCATGGTCTACCACAGAAATTTGCTCCTCAATGTCCAGAGAAACATCCACCTCACTGTCCACCATAGGAATCTGTTCCCCACTGTCCACCACAGGGATCTACTATCAACTTCCCACAACAGGGACCTTAACCCATTGCCCACCACAGGAATTTGCTCCTCACAGTCCACAGCAGGGACATCCTTTTCACTCTCCTCCAAAGTAATGTGCTCACCAGTGTCAACCATAGGGACATCCACCATACTGTCCAGGACAGGGATTTACTCACCAGTGTCCACAACAGGGACATCCTCAATGCTATCCACCACAGGGATATGCTCCCCCCTGTCCACCACAGTTACTTTCTCCTCACTGTCCACCAAAAGGATGTGCTCTCCACCATCCACAACAGAAACATCCTCCTCACTGTCCACCACAGGGACATTTTCCTCACTGTCCACAACAGGGATGTGCTTCCCACTGTCCACCACAGGGACAACCTCCTCACTGTGCACCATAGATATGTGCTCACCAGTGTCTACCACAGGGACATCCTCCTCATTGTACACCACAGGAATGTGCTGACCACTGTTCACCACAGGGACATCCTCCTCACTGTCCACGACAGGGACATGCTCCCAACTGTCCACCCCAAGTACGTTCTCCCCAATGTCCCCAAAAGGGACATCATCCCAATTGTCCACCACAGGGAAATCCTCTTCAATGTCCATCACAGGAATGTCCTCCCCACTGTGTACCACAGGGACTGCCTCCTTACTGTCCACCACAGGTATGTGCTCACCAGTGTCCATGACAGGGATATTCTACTCATTGTCCACCACAGGGACAGCCTCCCAACTGTCCACCACAGGTACATTCTCCCCACTGTCCAACACAGGGACATCCTCCCAACTGTCTACCACAAGGATATGCTCCCCACAGTCCACCACAAGGACATCCTCCGCACTGTCCACCACAGGGATGGGTTCCCAACTGTCTATCACAGGGTCATCCTTCCCACTATACACCACAGTGATGTGTTCTCCCCCGTCCTATACAGGGACATCCTCCTTGCTGTCCACCAATAGGATGTGCTCAGCACTGTCCACTACTGGGACATCCTACTCACTGTCCACCCTAGGGACATCCTTAAAAATGTCCCCTAAAGGGACAGTCTCTTCACTGTCCACCAAAGGTATCTTCTCACCAGAGTCCACCACATGGACATCCTCCTCACTTTTAACCATGGGAATGTGTTCACTAATATCCACCACAGCTACATCTTCTTCATTTTCTACCACAGAAATGTGCCCCCCACCACTGTCCACCATATAGACATAATCCTCTCTGTCCACCAAAATGGTGTGCTCACCACAGTTTAACACAGGGACATCCTCCTCACTTTCCACCACAGGAACATCCTCTCAACTTTCACCACAGGGACATCCTACTTACTGTCTACCAGAGAGTTTTCTCTCCACTGTTCATCACAGGGACATTCTCCCCACTGTCCACCACAGGAATGTACTAACCAATATCCACCACAGGGACATCCTTCACAGAATCCAACACAGGGAAATCTTATTCACTGTCCAACACAAGGATTTGAACCCACTATCCACCACAGGGACATCCTCCTCACAGGCCTCCACAGGGACATCCTCACAACTGTCTACCACAGAGATATACTTTCCACTCTGCACCAAAGGGATGTCCTCCCTACTGTCCACCACAGGGATATCCTTGCAACTATCGACTACTGGAATATGTTCCTCCCTCTCCAACACAGCTACATTCTGCCTACTATCCCCACAGGGATTTGCTACCCACTGTCCACAATAAGGACATCCTCCTCACAGTCCACAACAAGATGTGATACCCGCACTTCACCACAGGGAAATCTTCCAGACTGTCCATCACAGGGACATCCTCCCAACTGTCCACCACAGGAATTTGTTCCCTATAGTCTACCACTGGAAAGTCCTCCCTACAGGCACATCCTCTATGCTATCCACCACTGAGATTTGCTCCCCATTGTCCTCCATAGGAACACCCTCTTCACATTCCACCACAGATATGTGCCCCCCACCACTGTCCATGACAGATATATCCTCCTCATTGTCCACTACAGGGACATTGTCTCTACTTTGCAACATACATATGTGTTCCCCATTGACATCCTTCCCTATCCACCACAGGGATGTGTTCTCAACTGTCTACAACAGGGTCATCCTCTTTGCTGTCCACCCATAGGATGTGCTCCACACTGTCCACCACTGAGGCATACTCCTCACTGTCCACCACAGGGATGTCTTCAAATGTCCACCAAAGGTACATTCTCTTCACTGTCCAACACAGGAAGCTTCTCACCAGAATCCACCAATGGTACATCCTCCTCAGTGTCAACCAAGGGAATGTGCTCACCAGTGTCCACCACAGGGACATGCTCTTCAAAGTCCACCTCAGAAATGTGCACCCCACCACTGTCCACCACAGAGATATTCTCCTATCTGTCCACCACAAGGGTGTGTTCACCATAGTTTAATACAGTGACATCCTCCTCACTTTCCACCACAGGGACATCTTCCTAACTGTGAATCACAGGGACATTCTCCCCACTGTCCACCACAGGGATATCTTCCCAACTGTCTACCATAGGAAAATCCTCTTCAATGTCCATCACAGGAATGTCCTCCAAACTGTCCACCAGAGGGACAGCCTTCTCACTGTCCACCACAGAAATGTGCTCACAAGTGTCCATCACAGGGATATATTCTAACCACTGTTCACCACAGGAATGTGTTCACCAGTTTTCACAAAAAAAACCCCACCTCACTGTCTACCACAGGGACATCCTCCTCATTCTCCACAACAAGGATGTAATCCCCTCTGTCTACCACAGGGAGATCACCCCCACTGTCTACTACAGGTACATTCTCCCCACTGACCACGACAGAGACTTCCTCTCAACTGTCCACCACAGGGATATGCTCCCCACTGTCCACCACAGGGACATCCTCCATAGTGTCCTCCAAAGGAATCTGCTACCCACTGTCCACCACAGGGACAACCTTCACACTATCTGCTACAGGGATACAGGGATGCGTTCTCCACTGTCCCTCACAGGGACACCTTTCTCGCTGTCCACCAATAGGATGTCCTCCACACTGTCCACCACTGGGGCATCTTCCTCACAACAGGAATATCTTACAATTGTCCACCATAGGTACATTCTCTTCACTGTCCACCACAGGAAACTTCTCACCAGAATCCACCACAGGTACAACCTCCTCAGTGTCAATCACGGGAATGTGCTCACCAGTGTACACCACAGGGACATCCTCCCTACTGTCAACCACAGGGATATGCTCCCCACTGTTCACCACAGGTATGTACCCCCACCACTTTCCACCACAGAGATATCCTCCTATCTGTCCACCACAAGGGTGTGCTCACCATAGTTTAACACAGTGACATCCTTCTCACTTTCCACCATAGGAACATCCTCCCAACTGGCCACCACAGAGACATCCTCCTCAATGTCCATCACAGGAATGTCCTTCCCACTGTGTACCACAGGGACAGCCACCGCACTGTCCTCCATATTAATGTGCTCACCAGTGTCCACCACAGGGATATCCTAACCACTGTTCACCACAGGAATGTGCTCACCATTGTCCACCAAAAAGAATTCTGCCTCACTGTCCACCACAGGGACATCCTGCTCACTCTCCACAACAAGGATATAATCCCCTCTGTCCACCACAGGGACATCCTCCTTAATGTGCTCACCAGTGTCCACCACAGGGACATCCTAACCACTGTTCACCACAGGAACGTGCTCACCATTGTCCACCAAAAAGAATTCTGCCTCACTGTCCACCACAGGGACATCCTGCTCACTCTCCACAACAAGGATATAATCCCCTCTGTGTAGGAAGCCGCGGCGGGTGCTGGCAAAATCCGCCATTGCAAGATGGCGCTGGCGTCTGGGATTCTTCCTAGCAAACAAGTAAATTGAGCATGTTCCATGGTAAAAGCCCACCAAAGTTAAAGCCCATCCCACGGCGTTTTGGCGCGCAATGAGTAAGCAGCCAATCAGAGGTGAATACAGCGCTCTAAGGGTATATAAACAGTGCTATTTCCGGGCCTGAGGTCTTCTACCATTTTGTTTTTGGAATAAACGTTTTCCTGCGGAAGGATGTGTGTCCGCGTGCGTTCTTGCTGGCGAGACGATTACACGCGCGTCACAGCTGGTGCTGAGAACCCGGGAGAATTCACCATCGCCGGCACTGTTTGAGAAGACCCTCTGCTCGTGGAGTAAATCCAGAACCGCAGGACAAGGTAAAGCTCTGAGAGACATGTTTGGGCTTGATTTATTTCGTCTCCCTCCCCAGTTGGCAGGAACTTTAGAAGCTCTCGCTATTGTGCTAGCGGCGTTAGTTCTCTTCCTTCTGGTTTTGCAGGATGAGAAAAGCCGCTCGACTGTAGCGGCGGACCAGGCAGTGCTAGATGGATTACAGGCCAACATGTCAGAAACAGAGGAAAGGAAGTGCTTAGAAACTCAGAAAGAAAAAGGAAAAAAAGACATGTTGAAGAAATTAGGCCCCCCCCCAAGGACCCTCGATCCGCGGGGGTGAAAGATCAGGGAAAGGATGCCCTGTGTGAGTTAAGAACGAAGGAAAGACAAGCCCCCAAAAGAAAATCTCTTTATCTGGTAAAGGAGGTTTTGGGGCTTGGTGGCTCTGAGTCGGAGGAGCTAACTTCCTCTGAAGAGGAAAGAGCTGCTTCAGGTGGGAAGAGCAGGGTTAGGAAGAATTGGAAAACTAAGAAAAAAAACAGGGTACTGAAGTGTTACAATAGCTGCCTGCTACATCTCCAATGAACGAGATAAAAAGTTACATCTTGAATATGAGAGAGAGAGAAAAAGGGTTTTAGAAATACAGGTGTTCTCTTTCTGAGCTGTGTCAACAAAAAAGAATGAAAAGGCTATTTCAGAGCTTATCTAGAAAAAAAAAAAAAACAGAGAATTCGGGAGACATCCTGAATTTCTCTGTAGCTCCTAGATGTTCTTTGTTGTCTGTCCTTGGTGTGCCAATGTCCACGTGTTTGTGTTTGCTTCTTGTTTCATTGTCTAAATGTTCTGTGTTTGTTGCATATTCAAAAGAAAAGACCGTTAAAACTGCTTGACACAACCTTTGGGCTAGTTTAACTTTGTTTTAAATACAGTCTTAATTTACACAGCAGAGGCTGATAAACTACCCTACACATGCAGCTAAGAGTTGAGATGAGCTGAAAAAGCCTTTCCAGGAATTGAAGTTGGCATAAGCTGCTTTTAAAAGAGACCAGTAGCTTTTGGGTTTTATAAGGAAGCTAAGAGTTGTTTTGTCTTAGAAAAATCTCTGTGACAAGGTGCTTTTCTTTTGAAATTACAGCTAGAAAAAGCAACAAATTTTGCTTGATCTAAAAATAAGATATGTAGCCACTTCATTGTTGTTTCTGATTGGTTTTAAAAGTATAAAAACGTTCTATATGTCTTGGTTATAGATTATTGGCTTAAATTATTAGATGTGATTAGAAATTTACAACTTTGGTAACAGAAAGTTGGCGTAAAACTAACTCAGGGTTGGAGTCATTCAGAAACCAGATGTATAAAAAGTAAGATTTTAAAACAGTATCTCTTCAATGAGATAATAAAAGCTGCTTCATGCACTCATATATAAGAATTGGCAACAAAACTTTGTAACATAAAGGTAATCTACTTGGTGTTGATTTTAGAAAAAATAGATTGTTTAAATTGGTTTTGCTTTTGCTTCTCAAAATTAATGGTTATACTCTAATGTTACAAAAGAAATTTAAAAATTTAGTTAAACTGCCAGTATTCCATTGGCTACAGTTGGCAGTTCAATTGTGAGTTTGGAATTCTTTGACTCACCCATGTTTATGGTTCAGAAAAAGATAGAACAGAGTTGGCTATTTTGTCAGGAAGAGATTACTTGATTTGGAGCTCAGATTGGAGTGGTACTAGTAAAAATCATAGTGCCATGATGAATACTCAGACAGGCACGTAGATTGGGATCTTAACATGCTTGTAGGAGAAGGTCAGTGTGATGTTAATCAGGTTAAACTGCCTACACAAAACATTTACATTTAAATTAAGGCTATATACAGAGTGGGTGAAGCAGAAGCTTGGATTTCAGACATTCCTTTTTTCCTTACCCGCCTCTAAAAGGGTGTTCTCTAGAATTTGTTTATTGACTTGTTTGTTCCTTAGGGAGGTGTCAGCCTCAGACTCAAAAGAAATTCAAAACAGCTTATGGGCCAGACCAAAATTGTTGAGTGTGATAGAAGACAAAATGGCTTTGGTTCCTCTGATGTGTATTAGGTCTTATCAGTAACAAGAGACCTAATCTTAAATTAATAATTGAAGGAAAAAGGGGTTTTAAAAGATTGATAGATACTGGGGCTATTTAACAATTATTAGAGGACAAGATTGCCTTCAGCTTGGCTTTATCTGATACTTCACTCAGCTAAAAAGAGTTGGTTATTCAATTAACCCAAAAGCAAAGTTCAAATTTAAGATTTATAAAACTAATGGGGCACTACAGCCTGACTTCCCTACTCCAGCTGCCATTCAAGTAAATGCATATAAAATTATTATAGATTTAGAAGATTGTTTCATACAGTTCCTTTACCTCCTGGTAAAGGTGAGAGGTTTGCATTAAGTGAAATTGCTTGTGATTTTTGAGAGCCCATGAAGCCATTCATTAAAAAAGCTTGCCTCAAAGAATGATTAATGGCCTTAAAAAATTTGTTGTTGCTTTAATACAAAAGGTTAAAGCGCTTGAATCTCTCAGTATATATTATTCACTGTATATTTTATTGGCTGATCTCTCTAAAGGAGTTTTTCTGCAAGCCTTTGCTCTAGTACAATGAGCTTTTAAGATTTTGGAGTACTTGTTGCTCCAGAAAAGATTCAAAGACAGTATCTTTTCAATATCTGGGAATTCAATTGTGGCACAAAAAAATCCAATAAGAGTAGATAATTGGGGCTAGAGAGATGGCTCTGCCGTTAAAGGCTGGGCTCACAACTAGAAATATTAGAGTTCAATTCCCAGCAACCACATGGTGGCTCACAACCATTTGTAGTGGGATTTAGTGCCATCTTCTGGCTTACATGCGTACATACAAAAAATGTTTTACTTTTAATGATTCTCAAAAGTTGTTAACAGATATTAATTGGCTAAAACCTCATCTTCAGCTTACCATAGAAGAACGTAAACCTCTGTTGGATATTCTCAAGGGAGATGCAAGTCCTAATTCCCCTTGACAATTAACTGATGAGGGATAGATAAGCACTTTTTACCCTCAATATTTTAAATCTGGACAGTCAGGGCCATTCGGCTGCTGACCGTCACTGTTTAGAGCCTGACAGGCCAAAAGAGATGGTCAAATGAAAGGACATCTTGACCGGACATTGGAAAGTCCCAGATCCTATTTTAATAAAAGCCAGGGGAGCAGTTTGTGTTTTTTCACAGGAAGAAGACAATCCATTTTGGCTACCAGAGTGACTGACGCGATGACTCGTGACATCTGAAGATGACCCCCCAAAAGATTCATATGCAGATCCTTATTTGGATCCTCCAGCTTTGGGTTCCTAGTATTTTTGTTTATTTTATCAAATTCCACCTTTAAGAATTGTACCAATGAGACCTGCTGGATGTCCCAGTGTTGGAATTCTGAAAGATTCACTCG
The DNA here is from genome assembly GCF_004785775.1 of Grammomys surdaster. Lineage (NCBI taxonomy): Eukaryota > Metazoa > Chordata > Mammalia > Rodentia > Muridae > Grammomys > Grammomys surdaster. The sequence continues at coordinate 277,050 of NW_021618543.1, read as the reverse complement.
CGCTATGGTTGCCAGAGTCCCGTGATGGGTTCCTGTCCCCGTGGAGACTCCTTCCACTTTGTCATTATTTAGGCAAAAAGAGATTTTGGTATAACTGCAGCCATAGTGACGGAGATATCAGTGCCATTGCCGCCACTGCCGCTGGGATTGCTATGTCAACTTCTGTTCAGATGGACACTACCCTCAACCAATTTCAGCCACGGTGGCGGAGGCTGTTAACCTTCAAACCTCTGCCAGCGCCCAACTAAAAGGCGGGCTAATGATCCTTAATCAATGCCTTGATTTAGTGAGAGAGAGATTGGATATCCTCTTTCAATTAGCCCAATTGAGATGTGAGAGAAAACTGGGTACACTTTACATCACCAGTGTACAACATGAAAACTTTACTCGAGTAGCTAATCTGTCCAGGAAATTGTTTCAATATCTTGCAGGAAATTGGTCTGAAAACTTCGATGAGACACTCAGAAAATTGAGAGCAGCTGTGGTGAACATCAACTCGATGCTCGTGGATCTGTCCCCGACTGAGGGACTGTCCTCCTGGATTTCTTCAGCTTTCTTTTTCTTTTCTTTTTCTTTTCCTTTTTTTTTTAAGTGGGTGGGAGTAGGCCTGTTTGGTATGCCCTATGTTGTGGATTAGAGTTCATTTTTTGGTTGGCTTGCAAACTCAGAGCTCAACAAAATCATGACAAGGCTATTATTGCCCAGGTGCTTGTGGCCAAAGAACTAGGGGCTTCCCCTGCAGTGTGGCTATCACTGCTTCGAAAATAAGTAGTCTCCCCCTCACTAGTGGTGGTGCTAAATGTTGGGCCGTCAGCCGTTGCACCCCAAAGGATTTGCCCATTGCACTGGGTCGGTGAGGAGTCTTGGCCTGGCTGGTCCTTGTCTGTGTGGCTGTGGTACCTGAATTTTGAGGCAAACAGCCCTTGCACCCCTAGGAGATGACTCCATTGCACAGGGATGGGTGTTTGCATCTCTTTCTGTTTCCCTTAGCCCTTGCACCCAGAGGACTTGCTTCCATTGCACCTGGTAGGGTAAGGGAGACTGTCTTAAACTATTAGTCTTTGATCGCTTATTCCCCCAAGATAGAATTTGCTTGATCGGGCTTGAGTTTGAGTCATGATTGGTACCACGCTAGACAGGCCAAGGACAGCCAGATAGACAGCTTCATCTTTTCGTCTCCAGGCCAGCTGCCATTGGTCCCAACGACAGGAAATAGGCTGACGCTACATGCCAGATATACACCATGAGGACAACTGGGGAATTGATGGCAAACCAACCCCATGACGGGATTAGCGAGTGGCAATGACCCGGGCGCGGGTATATCCCTCGTAGCCTAAGACAGGGTGGCTCGCCTTTCTTCGGTGTTAGCCCTATTGGTGCTGGGTGTAGAAAAACATCAGCTAGCCTAAGACACGGGACATTGACCAGTGCCTGTTTAACAAAACAAAAGGAAATAGCCAGTAGACAGATTCCTCAGCCGCTGTACCTTTTGGTAAAGACACCCTATAAAGCCTCAAACATATCTATACGCAGTCCCTGCCCACTAAGGTGTTCGTTCCACGGATAGTAGATCTGGTAAGTCAATAACTGAGCGGACGGATAAGCCTCGGCCACCTAAGACAGGGCAGCCCTGGGTGGGGAGGCTGACCCAGTGACGGGTAAGAGTTTGAGCACTGCCCTCCAAAGAGACTCAGACCCGCCATGAGACCCCTAAATATGGGAGTTATGAAACCTTCCTAGGGATCTCAACTACCACCCTCTGCAATAAAACAAAAAAGGGGCAGATGTAGGAAGCCGCGGTGGGTGCTGGCAAAATCCGCCATTGCAAGATGACGCTGGCGTCCGGGATTCGTCCTAGCAAACAAGTAAATTGCGCATGTGCCATGGTAAAAGCCCGCCAAAGTTAAAGCCCATCCCACGGCATTTTGGCGCGCAATGAGTAAGCAGCCAATCAGAGGTGAATACAGCGCTCTAAGGGTATATAAACAGTGCTATTTCCGGGCCTGGGGTCTTCCACCATTTTGTTTTTGGAATAAACGTTTTCCTGTGGAAGGATCCTGATGCATGTCCGCGTGCGTTCTTGCTGGCGAGACAATTACACGTGCGTCACACCTCTGTCCACCACAGGGACATCCTCCTCATTGTCCACTACACGGACAACCACCCAACTGTCCACCACAGGTACATTTTCCCCACTGTACATGAGAGGGACATCCTCCCAACTGTCCACCACAGGAATATTCTCACCACTGTCCACCACAGGGACATCCTTCACACTATCCACTACAGGGATGTGTTCTTCACTGTCCCTTACAGGTACATTCTGCTCGCTGTCCACCAATAGGGTGTGCTTCACACTGTCCACCACAGGTACATCCTACTCACTGTCCACCACAGGGACATCCTTTCAAATATCCCCCAAAGAGACATTCTCTTCACTGTCCACTACAGGAATCTTCTCACCAAAATACACCACAGGGACAACCTCCTCAATATCAACCAAGGGAATGTGCTCACCAGTGTCCACCAAATGGACATATTCGCTGTTCACCACAGAAATGTGTCCCCCCAACTGTCCACCACAAAGACATCCTCCTCTCTGTCCACCAAAAGGGTGTGCTCACCATAGTTTAATACAGGGACATCCTCACAACTGTCCACCACAGGGATATCCTCCTCACTGTCCAGCACAAGGACATCCTCCTCACTGTCGACCACAGGCACAGCCTCCCAACTATCCACCACATGTATATTCTCCCAAGTTTCCACCACAAGGATATGCTCCCCACTGTCCACCACAAGGACATCCTCCATACTATCCACTACAGGTATGTGCTCCCCGTTGTCCACCAGAGGGACATCCTCCTCATTTTCCACCACAAGGACATCTTCCTCACTGTCCATCACAGAGACATCCTCCTAACTGTTCACCACAAGGATATAATCCCTATTGTCTACCACTGGGAAGTCCTCCCCATTGTCCACCACAGTGATGTGCTCTCCACTGTTCCCCACAGGGACATCCTCCTCAAGTTCCACCACCGGAGTGTGCTACCCTCTGTCCACTACAGGGACTTCATTCTCATTGTCCACCACAGGAAAATCCTACCAACTGTATACCATAGGGAATTGCTCCCAATTGTCCACCACAGGGACATTCTCCTCACTGTTTTCGACAGCAATATGCTCCACATTATCCACCACCGGGAATTCCGTGTCACTGTCTACCAGAGGGACATCCTCCTGACTGTCCAACACAGGGATTTGCTCTACAATGTCCACTACAGAGACATCCTCCTCACTGAACATGACCTGGACATCCTAGCAACTGTCCACCACTGGAATGTGCTCCCTACTGTAGACCACAGCTACAATCTCCACACTGTCCACCACAGAATTATGAACACCATTGTCCACAACAGGGACATCCTCCTCACAGTACACCACAAGATGTGCTGCTGGCTGTCCACCACAGGGACATCTTCTTCTTTGTCTACCACAGGGACATCCTCCTAACTGTGCACCACAGGGACATTCTCCCCACTGTCCACCAAAGGGACATCCTCCCAACTGTCCACCACAGGAACATCTTCCTCATTGTCCACCACAGGGACATACTCTCAACTGTCCAACACAGGGATGTTATCCCTACTATCTACCACTGGGAATTCCTCCTGACTGTCCACAACAGGGATGTCTTCTTGAATATCCACCACAGTGACATCCTCCTCACTGCCCACCACAGGAACATACTCTCAACAGTGTACCACAGGGATCTACTCCCCACTGTCCACCACAGGGACATCCTACTGACTGTCCACCAATGGAGTGTGCTACCCTCTATCTACCACAGGGACATTTTTGTTACTGTCCACCACAGAGACATCCTCCCAACTGTACACCACAGGGATGTGCACCCCACTGTCCACCACTCAGACATCTTCTTCACAGTCTACCAATGGAGTCTGTTATTGTCTGTCCACCACAGGGACATCTTTATCACTGTCCTCTAAAGTTACATCCTCACAACTGTACACCACATATATTTGCTCCCAAATGTCCAGCACAGGGATATTCTCCTCACTGTCCACCACAGGAATCTGCTCCCCAATATCAACCACAGGGATATCTGTGTCACTGTCCACGACAAAGACATCACACTCACTGTCCAACACAGGGAAATGCTCCCCACTGTCCACCACAGGGACATTCTTCCCAGTGTTCGCTGTTAGATTAATCATGTGTAGCTTGGAACAGACCATAGCAGATCAGACGGTTCCATGAGGGGAAGTTTATTTGGGGTGGTGGGAAGAGGAGAGAGAGAGTATAGAGGTAGAGGAGTAGAGGCTGGCCATGACCACGTGGAGGTATTGGGAAGGAAAGGGGGGAAGGGGCAGAGGACAACCTGCAAGCATGGGAGTAAGGGGGCAAGAGAGAGAGGAGAAGGCAGGCAGCCCCTTTTATAGTGGGCAGGCCTACCTGGCCATTGCCAGGTAATTGTGAGAAGGAGTGTACCTGGCAGCTGCCAGGTAACTGTGGAGGTGGAGTTTATACAGAATACTAACATTCCCATGTTTTGGTTTAATTTTAAAAAGAAAAATTAGAAAGAGGTGATGGCGAAGCAGGAATAGGGTCACTGTTGTATCTGGCTACTTCTTGCTGACATTGGGGGCAATGTGTCTTTAGGGGGAACCTAGAACAGTGGGTATGGGCAATGTTTGTCTGTCCTGCTGTCCAGGGTCTATGGTGCCATCTGAGGATAGGCTAGAAGGAACAGGTCCAGTAGAAGCAGCTGTGTGTTTGACAGGAGATGGAGCATCTGAGGGTTGCTTCTCTGGAGCTGTTCTGGATCACCTGGACTTGACAAGATGTAGGGAATAAGATTAAGATCACTTGGAGAAAGAATAGTTTTTTAAAGATGTACATTTGAAACCGAGATGGATCACACACTTTGTAATAGGTAGTGACTGGGACCTTTAGACAGATGTATTTATCTGGATGGCATCTATTTGGTCCATGAAAGGTATAGCTGAGTGGGTTTCCTGTAGCTTATAAGTTTACAAAACAGATAACAGCATGAGTTAACAACATAAGCAGTCTTTAAGATGAGCCTTTGTTGGATTGTATAGTGGAATGTTTTACTAGAGTTAACCAAGTTACTAGGAACTCAGATAATTTAGGACAGTGGGATATCAAGAAGGGGAAATATGAAGCATTTAATTGATGGCAACTGAGTTTAGGTAATGAGGTAACAGATAATATCTGTGAAAGCTTAGCTGTCAATGTAGTCAGAAGTCTGAGAAAGAGTAAACAACAATCTACCAGTAATATATTATTTTTTAAAATGACAGAGTCCACTAGCCAACAGTTCCCGTGGTTTCCATAGTCTCTTGGGTGAAGCCAGTTTGCAGAAGAAGTCAGTTGGGTGAAGTGAAGAAGACACAGGACTTTTTTCTGTGGAATGGATATGCACGACATGAGAAATGACTTACCATGATTTAGCCAAGTCATTTGGCTCAGGGCGTCCCATTGTATTTGTTCACATACAATCCAGGCTGTATGTTCTAGGAGTCCAGCGTCTGAGTCTTCTGAAACCATCTTGGGAAACTGTTAGAGGCTTTGGGAATTCTGTCAGCCATAAACTTAAAAAATACTGTTAGCAGACTTCTGACAAGATTGAGAGCCATAAGGATTGGTTGTAACTGAATAGAATTCAATAGCAGTAGTAAAAATCTATCGAGAAAGGTTAGGAAAGAGTCTTAAGTAACTTTGGTGGGTAAAGCACATTTTTGTATTAGCAAAAAAGAATTTGGCTAGGGCAAGAATAAGAAAGCTGGAAATAGTATCATACAATCATGTGGCTGGCAGGTTGGAGCTGTGAGCCACAGGTGCCATGGGCAGGTCATGTCTGCAGTCAGCAGCAGCGGCTGCAGGGTGGTATTTCCTGCTGGCTGCCGGAAATCACTGCCCAGTGTCTCTGGCAGCAGTTCTAGGCTAGGCTAGTGATCATGGAACCTGAGGACATCTGCTAGAGTCACAGCAATTCCCCCATTTTGGTTTAATTAAAAAAGAAAGATTAGAAAGAGGTGTGGGGTAGAACCTTGGATGGGGAGCAGGCAGAACACATGGAAAGAGGTATAGGGAATTTCTTTCCAGTTATCAGACTGATGGCAGTATGTGTCTGTGGGTACGGACAAAGACGATGTGCCCATCAGGTGATCGTGGCTATTACCAAGTTATCATTCGGCATCCCAAAAGAAAAATCTGGTAATGGAAATCAGGCTCAGTCCAGATAATCAGGTCGTCATGACAATATCTAGGGGCCTTGTGGAGCTGAGTCTGCAGAAAGTAGTCCACCCGGTACCAGGGTTTCTGGCAGCTTTGAGAGCTTGGGGGAAGCTAGGAGCTACTTTCAAGGGGAAGACATCACTCCATAGGCCCAAGGTCCTAGCAGAATAGCAGTCGTAGTTCAGCTAGAGGTCAGTCAAATGGACTGGGGCAAAAAGCCAACTCTTTAGTCCAGGAAGTGCTGCCCAGACACTAACTGGGTGTTCATGTCCCCTCAAGCCAAACAGAAACTCCCTACCGATTAAAATGCTGGTATGTGAATGGGAGCTTGTGCAGTCTGGTATCTGGAAGGTTGAACCAAGAAGCCCATGCGGCAGAGCAACTTGTGGGGGACCCACAGCAGCACAGCTCACATGGTGGAAGTTTTGTGAGCCTCACTGTGGTAGTTAATTCATGCTCCCGGTAACAGCAGGTAGCAGCAGATGTAGTCCGCATAGTGTAGAAGTGGCAGCAGTGTCATTGTGTCCATGATGAATGGTCACAGCAGCTGAGGTCCCCAAAGTCTTTGTCCCCGGGTTTCAGCACCATTGTTAGATTTATCGTGTGTAGATTGGAACTGACCACAGCATGCCAGATGGTTCCACAAGGGGAAGTTTATTTGGGGAGGTGGGAAGAGGAGAGAGAGCATAGAGGTAGAGGAGTAGAGGCTGGCCATGACCAGGTAGAGATAGGGAGAAGGGAAGAGGGGAGGGGGAAGAGGACAGTCTGCAGGCATGGGAGTAAGGGGGCAAGAGAGAGAAGAGGGGGCAGGCAGCCCCTTATAGTGGGCAGGACAACCTGGATATTGTCAGGTAACTGTGGAGAGGAGTGTACCTGGCCACTGCAAGGTAACTGTGGAGGTGGAGTTTATACAGAATACCAACATTCATCACAGGGATTTGCTTCCCACTGTCAATCCCAGCGACATGCTCCTCATTGTCCACCACAGAAATGTGCACCCCACTGTCCACCACAGGGACATCCTGCATGCTGTCCACCACAGGGATGTGATCCCCAAGTCCACCACAGTGACATCCTCCTCATTGTCCACAACAAGGATGTGCTCCCAAGTGTCCACAACAGAAACATCCTCCTCACTGCCCACCACAGGGATATCTTTCCCACTGCCCATTACAGAAATGTGCTCCCCACTGTCCACCACAGGAACATCTTCCCCACTGTGATCATAGGGATTTGTTTCCCACTGTCCACCACAGGGTCATTCTTCTCAATTTACACCACCAAAATGGGCTCACCATTGTCCACTAAAGGAACATCCTCCTCGCAGTTCAACACAGGGACTTCCTCTTTACTGTCCACAACAAGGATATGTTCCCCACTTTCTAACAAATGGACATCCTCCTCACTGTCCACCACAGGGACATCCTCCCAAGTGTCCACCACAGAGACAGTCTCACAATTGTCCAACAGAGGTACAGCCTCAACATGTCCACCACAGGGATTTGGTCCACACAGTCCACCAAGGGGACATTCTCCTCACTGTGCTCCACAGGGACATCAGCACCACTGTCCAGCACAGGGACCTGCTTCCCACTGTCAATAACAGGGTCATCCTCTCAACTCTCCACTCAAGAGAAATTCTTCCCACTGTCCACCACAGAAACATTCTCCTCACTATCCACCACAGGAATGATCTCCCCTCTGATCACCACAGTGACATCCTCCTCACTGTCCACCACAGCAATGTGCTCACCAGTGTCCACCACAGGGACATCCTCCTGACTGTCCACCACAGGGCTGTATAATCCATGTTCCACCACAGTGACATTCTCTCAACTGTCCATGACAGGGATAGTCTCCCAACTGTCCACCACAAGGACATCTTCCTCACTGTCCAAAACAGGGACATCCTCCTCACAGTCCACCACAGAAACATCCTCCCCTCTGTTCACAACTGGGTCATCCTCCCCAATTTCTACCACAGAGATATTCTTTCTTATCTCCACCAAAGGAATGTATATTCTACTCTCCACCACAAGGGCATTCTCCTCACAATCTACCATAGGGACTTCCTCCCAACAGTCCTCCACAAGTATGTACTCCCTACTTTCCACCACAGTGACATCATCCCAACTGTTCAACACATGGACATTTTCTCCTCTGTCCACCTGAGTAATGTGATCCCCAGTGTCCACAACAGGGACATTCTCCTCACTATCTACCACAGGAATGTGCTCACCATTGTCCACCACAGGGACATTCTCCACACACTCCAACATAGGGATGCCCTCCCTACTGTCCACAACAGTGACATCCTTCTAACTATCCACCACAGGGTTGTGTTCTCCAATGTCCACCACAAGAACAGCTTCCTCACAGTCAACCACAGGGAGATCCTCCCATCTGTTGACCACAGGGACATTCTCCCGAATTTCCACCACAGGGACATCCTCCCCACAATTCTCCTAAAAGATATGCTCCACATTGTCGACCAATGGGACATCCTCCTCACTGTACAACACAGGGGCATCTTCTCATCTGTGCACCATAGGGACATTCTCCCCACTGCCCATCAATGAAATGCATTCTCTAGTGTCCACCAGAGATACATTCTCCTCACTGTCTACAACAGGGAAGTGCTCACCTGTGTCCACAACAGAGACATCTTCCTCAATGTCCACCAGAGGAACATTCTCCCAAATATCCACCACAGAGACTTACTCCAGACTGTCCAATAAATGGACATCTGCCCCACTGTAGATCAAAGGAACATCCTCCTTACTGTCCCCCATGGGATTTAATCCACACTGTCCACCATATAGGGTCATCTGCCTCACAGACAACCAGAGTAATGTTCTCCCCACTGTCCACCAAAGGGACATCCTCCTCACTGTCCACCACAAGGACATCTTCCCAATTGTCCACCACAAGGACATTCTCTCCACTGTCCACCACAGGAATGTGCTCACCAGAGTTGACCACAGGGACACCCTGCTAACTGTCTACCACAGAAATGTTCTCACCAGTGTCCACCACAGGGATATCTTCCTCATTGTTCACTACAGGCATGTGTTAACCAGTGTTCATCAAAGTGAAATATGCCTCACTACCCAGAACATGGACATCCTCTTCACTGTCCATTACAAAGATGTGCTTCCCACAGTCCACAACAGGGACATCCTCCTCACTGTCCACCACAGGGACATCCTCCTAACTATGCACCACAGGGACAATCACCCGACTGTCCACCAAAGGGACATACTCCCAACTGTCCAAAACAGGGACATCCTCCTCAATGTCCATCACAGGAATGTCCTTCCCCACTGTTTAACACAGGGACAAACTCCTCACTGTCCACCACAGGAATGTGCTCACCAGTGTCCACCACAGAGACAACCTCCTCATTGTCCACCACAGGTATGTGCTCACCAGTGTCCACCAAAGTGAATTCTGCCTCACTGCCCACCACATGGACATCCTTCTCACTGTCCACAACAAGGATGTAATCCCCTCTGTTAATCACAGGGACATCCTCCAAACTGTCTACCACAGGGACAGCCTTCCAACTGTCCACCACAATGAAATTCTCCCCACTGTCCACCACAGGGACATCCACCCAACTGTCCACCATAGAGACATCCTCTTCAGTATCTACCACGGGGATGTGCTCCTAACTGTCCACTACAAGGATATCCTTCCCATTCTCTCCCATAGGGATGTTTTCTACACTGTCCACCACAGGGACATCCTCCTAACTCTCTACCACAGGGACATCCTCACAAATGTCCACCAAAGAGACATTCTCTTCACCATCCACACCAGGAATGTTCTCACCATAATCCACCACTGTGATATCCTCCTCACTGTCAACCACTGAAATGTGCTCACCAGTGTCAACCACAGGGACATATTCCTCATTGACCATGATGACATCCTCCCCAGTGTCTACAACAGGGATATCCTCCCCACTATCCAGCACAGTGATTTACTCCCCACTGTCCACTACAGGGACTTCTTCCTCACTCTCCACTACAGGGATTTTTTCTCCACTGTCCACCACAGGGATATCTTCCTCACAGTCCACCACAGGGACATCCTCACAACTGTCCTCCACAGGGACATTCTCCCAACTGTCTACCACAGTAACATCCTCCTTACTATGTACCACGGGAATATGCTCAATAGTGTCCACTACAGAGACATCATCCTTAGTGTCCACCAAAGGGATATGCTCACCAGGGTTCACCACAAGGACATCAGCCTCACAGTCCTACACAGGGATGTCCTCCCCACTGTCCACCAGAGGGAGTACCTCCCCACTGTCCATCACAGTATTTGGTCTCACTGCTAAAAAGGAACATCTTCCTCACTGTTCACCACAGGGGTTTGCTCTCCAAAGTCCACCACAGAGACATCCTCCTCACTGTCCATGACCTGGACAACCTAGAAACTAACTAACAATGATATCTGCTCCCCACTGTCCACCACAGCTACATTCTCTCCACTGTCCACCACAGGATTGTGAACCCCATTGTCCACAACATGGAAATCCTCCTTACAGTCCACTACAAGATGTGCTAATAGCTGTCCACCACAGGAACATCTTCCTCACTGTCCACCACAGGGACATCCTACAAACTGTGCACCACAGGGACATTCTTCCCACTGTCCACCAAAGGGACATCTTCACAACTGTCCACCACAGGGACATCTTCCTCATTGTTCACCACAAGGACATCCTCTCTACTGTCCAACACAGGGGTGTGATCCTTACTGTCTACCACTGGGAATTCCTCCCGACTGTCCACAACAGGGATGTGCTCCCAATTGTCCACCACAGGGACATCCTCCTGACTGACCACCAATAGAGTGCTCTACCCTCTGTCTACCACAGGGACATCTTTCTTACTGTCCACCACAGGGACATTGTCCCAACTGTACACCACAGGGATTTGCTACCTAATGTCCATCACAGGGATATTCTCCTCACTCTCTTCCACAGGAGTCTGCTTCCCACTTTTCACTTCAGGGAAATCTGCCTCACTGTCTACCACAGGGACATCCTCCTGACTTCCCAACACGTAAGTGCTCCCTGCTGTCCACCACACGGACATCCTCCCCAGTGTCCACCACAGGGATTTGCTTCCCACTGTCAATCCCAGGGACATACTCCTTATTGTCCACCACAGAAATGTGCACCACACTGTCCATAACAGGGACATTCTCCATGCTGACCACCAGAGGGATGTCCTCCCGACTGGCCACCACAGGGACATCCTACTCATTGTCCACCACAAGGTGGTGCTCCCAAATTTCCACAACAGAAATATCCTCCTCACTGTCCACCACAGGGTCATTCTCCTCAATGTACACCACAGGAATGTGCTCCCCTCTGATCACCACGGTGACTTCATCCTCAATGTCCACCACAGGAATGTGTTCCCTACTGTCCACCACAGTAACATCCTCCTCACTGTTCACCATAGAGATTTGTACTCCATTGTCCTCTACAAGGAAATTCTCTCCAGAGTCCATGACAGGGATATGCTCCCCACTGTCTACCACTGGGACATCCTCCTCACTGTCCAAAACAGGTACATCCTCCTCACAGTCCACCACAGATACATCCTCCCCTCTGTCCACCACAGGGACATCCTCCCCACTATCTGTCAAAGGCATTTGTTCCCCACTGTCAACCACAGTAACATTCTCTTCACTGTCCTTCACAGGGACATTCTCCCAACTACCTACCACAGGGACTTCCTTCTCAATGAACATCAAAAGAATGTCCTCCCCACTGTGTTAAACAGGAACAGCCTCCTCACTGTCCACTTCAAGAATGTGCTTACCAGTGTCCACCACAGGGACATCCTCCTCATTGTCCACCACAGGAATGTCCTCATCTGTGTCCACTAAAGGGAAATCTGCCTCACTGTCCACCACAAGGACATCCTCTCAACTGTCCACCACAATGACATTCTCCCCACTGTCCACCACAGGGACATCTGCCTAACTGTCAACCACAGGGATATGCTCCCCACTGTCTTTCATAGGGAAATCCTCCTCAGTGTCCACCAAAGTGATGTGCTCCCCACTGTCTACCACAGGGACGTCTTTCCCATTACCCACCACAGAGATGTGTTTTCCATGGTACCCCACAGGGACATCCTCCCCACTGTCCACCACAAGCATTTGCTCTACCCTGTCAACCACTGGGACATCCTCCTCTCTGTCCACCACAAGGACATTTTCACAAATGTCCACCAAACTGACATACTCTTCAATGTGTTCCACAGAAATGTGCCCCCACACTGTCCACCACAGGGATATCCTCCTCTCTCGTCACCACAAGAATATGTTCTCTATTGTCTGCCACAGGCATATACTTCTCACAGTACACCACAGGGGCATCCTTCCAACTGTCCACAACTGGGAAATCTTCCTGATTGTGCACCAGAGGTATTTGCTCACCAGTGTCAACTACAGGGACATATTCACCACTGTCCACCACAATGACATCCTCCCCAGTGTATACCACCCAGTGTATCCTCCCCACTGTTCAACACAGTGATTTACTCCCCACTGTCCACCACAGGGACATCTTCCTCACTGTCCACTAGAGGAATGTGCTCAGCAGATTCCACTACAGGGACATCATCCTCAGTGTCCACTACAAGAATGTGCTCACCATGGTCCACCACAAGGACATCTGCCTCACTGTCCTACACAGGAATGTACTCCCCAATATCTACCAGAGGAACAACCTCCCCTCTCCACCACAGGATTTGCTCCCACTGTCCAATAGTGGGACATCCTCCTCATTGTCCACCACAGGGATTTTCTCTGCAAATTCTACCACAGAGACATCCTCCCCAGTGTCCATGACCTGGACATCCTAGCAACTGTCCACCACTGGAATATGCTCCCCAATGTCCACCACAGCTACATTCTCCCCAGTGTCCACCAAAGGAATTTGCTCCCCACTGTCCACAACAGGGACATCCTCCTCACAGTCTACCAAAAGATATGCTACCCGCTGTCCACCACATTGACATCTTCCTAACTGTCCACCACAGGGACGACCTCTCAACTGTCCAACACCAAGCATGTGATCCCTATTGTCTACCACTGGAAAGTCCTCCCCACTGTCCACAACAAGGATATGGTTCTGACTATCCACCACAGGGACATGCTTTCAAATGTCCACCACAGGTATGTGCACCCAAATGTCCACCACAGGGACATCCTCCTCACTGTCCATCACAGGGACATCCTAGAAACTGTCCATCACAGGGACATTCTCTGCACTGTCCACTACAGGGACATCCTCTCCAGTTTCCACCAGAGGGATATGCTCCCTGCTGTCCACCACAGGGACATCCTCTCCACTGTCCAACACAGAAATGTCCTCACCAGTGTCCACTACAGGGACATCCTCCTCACTGTCGACCACAGGGACATTCTCCTCATTGTCCAACACAATGATGTGCTGCAAACTGTCCACCACAGTATCATCCTCCTCACTGTATGCAACAAGTACTTCCTCCTCAATGTCCATCACAAGGACTGCCTTCCCACTGTTCACCACAGTGTCACATTCACAACAGTCCTTAACAGGGACATCCTTCTCACTGTCCAACAAAGGGATTTGCCCCCCACTGTCCACCAGAGGGACATCCTCACCACTATCCACCACAGGGATTTGCTTCACACTGTCCACCACAGGAACATCCTCCTCATTGACCACCACAAGGATGTGCTCCCAACTGTACAACATAGGGACAGCCTCCTCACTGCCCACCCCAGGGACATCCTGCTCTTTTTCCAACATGGACATCCTCTCAACTGTCCACCACAGGGACATCCTCCCCACTGTCTACTACAGGGATTTGCTCCCAAATATCTACCATAGTGACATCCTTCCAACTGTCCACCAAATGGACATTCTCCTCACCATCCACCAAAGGGACATCCTATCCAATGTCCACCACAGAGACATCCACCTCACTGTCCACAACAGGGACATCCTCCTCACTTTCTACCAAAGGGACATCCTCCCCATTGTCCCCCACAGGGATTTGCTCCCCACTCTCCACCACAGGGACATACTCCTCACTGTGCAACACAGGGATATGCTCTCAACTGTCCACCACAGGGATGTGCTCCCAAATGTCCACCAAAGGGACATCCTCCTCACAGTCCACCAACGGAGTGTGCTACCCTCTGTCCACCACAGGAACATATTTCTCACTGTCTACCACAGGGACATCCTCCCAACTGTACACCACAGGGATTTGCTCCCAAATGTCCCCAACAGAGACATTCTCCTCACCATCCACCAGAGGAATCTGCTCCCCACCATCCACCACAGGGAAATAAATCTGCCTCACTGTCTACCACAGGGACATCCCCCTGACTGTCCAATACAGGGAAGTCCACTGGTTGTCCACCACAGGGACATACTCCTCAATATTCACCACAGGAATGTGTTCCCCACTGTCCACCACAGGAACATCCTCCTTATTGTCCAAAACAGAATGTGTACACCACTGTCCACCACAGGGATATTCTCTCCACAGTCCACAACACGGATATTCTACCCACTGTCCACCACAGGAACATCCTCCTCACAGAACACCACAGGAATAATCTCCCAAATGTTCACCACAGGGACATTCTCCCACTGTCCACCACAGGTACATCATCCCCACTGCACATCACAGGAATATGCTCTGCACTGTACACCATGGGGATATCCTTCTCATGTCCACTACAGGGACATACTCCCCAAATTCCATCAAAAGGATGTGCTCCCCACTGTCCACCACAGCTACATCATCCACACTGTCCACCACAGAAAACTGTTCTCCAGTGTCCACCACAAGGACATCCTCCTCACTGTCTACCATCAGAATGTGCTAGACTCTGTCCACTACAGGGACATCATCTTCAGTGTCCATGACACTGAATGTGCTCACCAAGGTCCACCACTAGGACATCCACCTCACAGTCCTACACAGGGATGTGCTCCCACAGAGGAAAAATCTCCCCACTATCCACCACAGGGATATGCTTACAAGTGTCCAACACAGGGCGAACTTCATCACTCTCTTCCAGAGCAATGTGCTCGCCATTGTACATAACAGGGATATCCTCCTCAATGTCCACCACACTAATGTGCTCCACACTGTCCACCACAGGGTCATCCTCCTCATTGTCCACCAAAGGAATGTGCTCACAAGTGTCCACCACAGGCTGATACTACTCACTGTCCACCACAAGACTGTGCTCCCCACTGTCCACCACAGGGACATTCACCTCACTGTCCACCACAGGAATGTGTTCACCAGTGTCTACAACAGGAACATCCTTCTCACTGTCCAAATCAGAAATGTGCTCACCAGTCACCAAAATGGGAACATCCTCCTCACTGTCCACCACAAGGGTATGCTCACCTGTGACCAACACAGGGATATCCTCCTCAATGTCCATCATAGAAATGTGCTCACAAGTGTCCACCACAGGGATATCCTCATCTCGATCCACCACAGGAATATGCTCCCCACTGTCCACCACAGGGACATCCTCCCCACTGCCCACCACAAGAATGTGCTCACCAGTGTCCACCACAGAGACATCCTCCTTACTGTCCACAACAGGGAAATCCTCCTCATTGTCCATTATATATTTCTGATCCCCACCTTCCATGACAGGGACATCCTCCTCACTGTCCTCCACAAGATCTCCTTCTCAATGTCCAAGAAAGGATGTGCTCCCCACTGTCCATTAAAGGGACATCCTCCTCACTGCCCACCACCTAGACTTCCGACCAACTGTACAGCACAGGGACATTCTTGCCACAGTCCACCACAGGGATATCTTCCTCACTGTCCACCACATCGATATCCTCCTCACTCTCCACCACAGGAATGTCCTCACCAGTGTTCACCACAGGGACATCCTCCTCACAGTCCACCACAAAAACATCCTACAAAGGGTCTAACAAAAGTACATTCTCCTCATTGTCTACCACAGGAATTTGCTCCCCACTGTCCACCACAGGTACATTCTACTCACAGTCCACCACAGAAATGTGTTCAACAGTGTCCAAAACAGGGACATCCTCCAAACTTTCCACAACATGAACATCTGTCCAATTGTCCACCCCAAGGACATTCTCTCTACTGTCCATGACAGGGACATCCTCCCCCCTTTCCACCAAATGAATTTCCTCCCCAAAGTCCTCCACAGGGACATCCTTTTCACAGTAATCCAGAGGCATCTGCCCCACACTGTCCACCACAGGGACATCCTCCTCAATCTCTACCACAAGAAGGTGACCTCTACAGTCCTTCACAGGGAAATCCTCCTCACTGTATATCACAGGGAAATACTCCTCACTGTCCACCAGAGAAATTTTCTCACCAGTGTACATCATAGGGACATCCTCCTCATTTTCCACACAAAAATATCCTCCCCAGAGTCTACCAAAAGGACATCCTCCTCACT
Source organism: Grammomys surdaster (assembly GCF_004785775.1). Taxonomy (NCBI): domain Eukaryota; kingdom Metazoa; phylum Chordata; class Mammalia; order Rodentia; family Muridae; genus Grammomys; species Grammomys surdaster. Next base: position 260,253 of record NW_021618543.1, on the reverse strand, counting down.
GTCCACCAGAGGGATTTGCTCCCCACTGTCTATCACAGGGACATCCTCCTCACACTCCACTACAGAAATGTGCTCACCAGTGTCCACCACAGGGATATCCTCCTCACTGTCCTCCACAGGGACATGCTTCTCATTGTCCACACTAGGATTTGATCCTCACTGTCTATCACAGGGACATCCTCCCCACTGTCCACCACAGGGATTTCCTCCCAGAGTCATCCACAGGGACATCCTCCTCACAGTCCAACAGAGAAATATATTCCACACTGTCCACCACAGGGACATCTTCCTCACTGTCAACCACAGGAATGTTCTCTCTACCGTCCATCACTGAGAAATCCTCCTTACTATCCACCACAGGGACATCCTCCCAACAGACCAACACAGGGATATTCTCCCAACTGTCCACCATTGGGATATTCTTCCCATTGTCCACCACAGTGACATCCTTCCCACTGTTCACTACAGGCTTGTGCTCCCCACTGTCACCACAGGGACATCTTCTTCACGGTCCACCACAGGGACATCCTCCCAACTGTCCAACACATGGATGTGCTCCCCACAGTCCACCACAGGGATTTGATCCCTACTGTCTACCACAGGTATATCCATCTCACTGTTCACCACAGGAATATGCTTCCTACTGTCCACCAAAAAAACATCCTGCTCATTGTCCACCACAGGAATGTGCACGCCAGTGTCCCCCATAGGGAAATTCTCCTCAGGGTCTATCACAGTAGCTTGCTCCCACTGTCCACCACAGTAAAATCCTCCCCACTGTCCACCACAGTGACATCTTCCTCACTGTCCACCACAGGAATGTGCTCCCCATTGTCCACCAAAGGGACATCCTCCTCATTGTCCTCCACAAGATGTCCTTCTCACAGTCCACCACAAGTATGTTCTCCCCACTGTCCACCAGAGTGACATCCTCCTCAGTGTCCACCACAGGGTACTTCCCCCCCAACTATCCAACACAGGGACTTTCTCCCCACAGTCTACCACAGGGACCCCATCCCCACTGTCCACCACAGTGTTATCCTCCTACTGTCTACTACAAGAATGATGTCACTAGTGTCCACTGCAACTACATCCTCCTCACGGTCCACCACAAGGAAATCTTCACCAGGGTCTATCAAAAGGACGTCTTCCTCACTATCCACCACAGAGATTTGTTCCCCACTGTCCACCACAGGGAAAAATCCTCACAGTATACCACAGGAATGTGCTCACCAGTGTCCTCCACAGGAACATGATACTCACTGTCTACCACAGGGACATGCTCCTCACTATCCACAAGAGGAATATCTGTACAATTGTCCACCATGGGGACATTCTCCCTACTGTCCACAACGGGGATATCCTCAAACAGTCCATCATAGGGATTTCCTCCACACTGTCCTTCACAAAGACATACTCCTCTCTGTCCACCACAGGAATGTGCTCCCAACTGTCCATCACAGGGATATCTTCCAAACTTCCACCACTGGGATATCATCTCCACTGTCCACCAAAGTGACATCCCTCCCACTGTTCACCACAGGGTTGTGCTCCCTACTGTCCACCACAGGGACATCATCCTGATGGTCCTCCACAGGGATATCCTTCCAACTGTCCACCACAGGGATGTTCTTCTCACTGTCCACCAGGGGGACAACCTCCCCACTGTTCACAACAGGGATTTGCTCCCCACTGTCGACCTAGGTATGTGCTCCTCATAGTCAACCACAGGAATGTGCACAACAGTGTCCCCCACAGGGAAATCCTCTTCAGTGTCCATCAAGGGAGTGTGCTGCCACTGTCCAGCATAAGAATATCCTCCTCACTGTCCACCACAGAACATCCTTCCAATTGTCCATGACAGGGCCTTTGTCCCCAGTGGGCAACACAGTAAAACCCTCCCAACTCTCTCACAGTGATGTGATCCCCAGTGTCCATCAAACATATACACTCCTCACTGTTCAACACAGGGATTTGCTCCTCACTGTCAACCACAGGGACAACTTCCTCCATGTCCACCAGAGGAACATCCTCCCCGCTGCCCATCACAGGGACATCCTCCCAACTATCCACTACAAGGATGTGCTTCACAATGTCCAACACAGTGACATCCTCCTCTCTGTCTACTACAGTGAAAACCTCCTCACTCTCCAGGAATTGCTCCCCACAGGCTTCCACAGGGATATCCTCCACACTGTCAACCAGAGGTATTTGCTCCCCACTGTCCACCACAATGTAATCCTCCTCACTGTCTACAACAGGAACATCCTCCCAACATTCCACCACAGGGATAATTTTGCCAATGTCCACAACAGGGACATCCTCTGAACTAACCATCACAGGGATTTGCCCACCACTCTCCACCACAGGTACATCTTCCTCACTGTCCAACACAGGAACATGCTCCTCACTGTAAACTACAGGAACATCATCCTCACTGTCCACCACAGGGACATCCTCCTCATTGTCCACCAGAAGAATTTGCTACCCACTGTCCACCACAGGGACATCTTCTTCACTGTCCACCACAGGAATGTCCTCACAAATGTCCATCATAGGGACATCCTCCTCACTGTCCTCCACAAGTGAATCTTCCCAAGAAACTACAAAAAGGACATCCTCCTCTCTGTACACCACAGGAATTTGCTCCACACTGTCCACCACAGGGACATCCTCCTCACAGTCCACCACAGAAACATGCTCCTCAATTGTCTCTCCAAAGATTTGCTCAACACTGTCCACCACAGGGACATTCTCCCTACTGTCTAACATAGAGACATGCTCCCCACTGACCATCACAGGGATGTCCTCAACACTGTTCTCTTCAGGAACATCCTCCTCATATTCCTCCATGGGAATGTGCCCCAGTCTGTCCACCACAGGGACATCCTCCACACTGTCCATCACAGGAATGTGCTTCCCACTGCCCATCACAGGGAAATCCTCCTCACTGTTCACCACAGTGTCATCCTCCAAACTGTCCACCATTGGGATATTTTCCCCATTGTCCACCACAGTGACATCCTTCCCACTGTTCACCACAGGGTTTTGCTTCCCACTGTCCACCACAGGTACATTCTTCTCATGGTCCACCACAGGAACATGCTCCCAACTCTCCACCACAGGAACGTGCTACCAAATGACCAACATGGCAACATCCTCCACAATGTCCACCAATGGGACTTGCCCCACAATGTCCACCACAAGTACATCCTCACCATTGTCCACTACATGGATGTGCTCTTCACTCTCCACCACAAGGGCCACCCTCCCCACTGTTCAACACAGGGATTTGTTTCCCACTGTCCACCATAGGTATATCTCCCTCACTGTCCACCACAGGAATGTGTACACCAGTGTCCCCAAAGGTAAGTCCTCCTCAGTATCCATCACAGAAGTGTGCTCCGACAGTCCACCACAGGGACATCCTCCTTACTGTCTACCACAGAACATCCTTCCAATTTTCTATGAGAGGGACATTATCCCCAATGTACAATAGAGTATCATCCTGCCAACTCTCCACCACATGAATGTCCTTCCCACTGTCTACCACACAGACAAGCTCCACGTCGTCCAACACAGGGATTTGCTCCCCATTGTCAGGCACAGGGACATCCTGCTCACTATCCACCACAGGAATGTGCTGCCGACTGTCCACCACAGGGACATCCTCCCAACTGTCCACCACAAGGATATGCTTCACAATTTCCACCACAGTGATATCCTCCTTACTGTCCACCACAAGGATATCCTCCTCAGTGTCCATCATAGGAATGTGATCACCACTGTCCACCACAGGGACATCCTCTTCACTGTCCACCACAGGGACATGCTCCTCATTGTTCACCACAATGATTTGTTCCCAATGGTACACTGGGATTCATTCTCCTCTGTCCACCACAGATATTTGCTTATATCTGTCCACCACAGGGACATTCTCCACACTATGCACCACAGGAACATCCTCTTTACTCTCCAACACAAGGATGTGTTCCCCAGTGACCACTACAGTGTCATACAGCTCACTGTTCACAACAGGAACATCCTCCCAACATCCACTGTCGGGAGCCTCATTCGCCATTGCAAAATGGCGCCGGCTCCTTGAGGGAGCCAAGCTGAATGTGCGCATGCGCAAAGAGTAAAAATTACTATGCTAATTAAGCCTCACTCCAAGAGCACTCTAAGAGCCAATGAGAAACGAGTATGCTAATTAGGCATCATTAAGGAGCCAATGAGCATGCAGTAAGTGCTCCCAGGACTCTATATAAGCCCATGGGTTCTGGGGCTCTGGGTCCTTCGCCACTACCATCTAAGAGAGCTGTAACACCATCTAAGAGAGCTGTAACACCGTCTAAAAGAGCTGTAACAAGTAAACTGCGTGTCAGAAGAATCCTGAACTGTGGCGTGTTCTCCTTTTCGGCGAGGCGGCGCGTCACAATCCACCACAGGGACATTCTCCCCAATGACCAACACAGGGATGTGATCCCCACTGTCCATCTAAGGGAATTCTTCCTCACTGTTCACCACAGTGATATCATCCAAACTGTCCACCACAGGGATATTCTCCCCACTATCCACCACAGGGACATCCTTCCCCCTGTTCAACACAGGGTTGTTCTCCCCACTGTCCACCACAAGGAAATCCTCATCACTGTCCACAACATGGATGTCATCCCCACTGCCCACCACAGGGACACCTTTCCCAATGTCCAAAACAGAGATTTGCTCCCCACTGTCCATCAATGGTATATCCTCCTCAATGTCCTCCAAAGGAATGTGAATACCAGTTGCCCCAACAGGGAAATCCTCTTCAGTGTCCATCACAGGAGAGTGCTCCCTCTGTTCACCACAAGGTCATCCTCTTCACGGTCCACAACAGAACATCCTTCTAATTATCCATGACAGGGACATTCTCCCTAGTTTCCAACACAGTATCATCCTCCAAACTCTCCGACATTGGGATGTGCTCCCCACTATCCACCACAGGGACATCCTCCCAACTGTCCACCACAAGGATGTGCTTCACAATGTACACCATATTGACATCTTCCTCACTGTCCATCATAGGAATGTGATCACCACTGTCCAACACATGGACATCCTCCTCACTGTCCACCACTGGATATGTTCCTCTATTTCCACCACAAGGATTTGCTCCTCCCAGTCTACCACAGCGATATACTACTCACTGTCCACCAAAGGTATTTTCTCCCAACTGTCCACCACGGCAACATCCTCTTCACCGTCTACCACAGGGACATCCTTTTCACTCTCCTTACAAGGATGTGCTCCCCAATGACCACCACAGTGTCATCCACTTTAATGTCCACAACAGGAACATTCTCCCAGCATTCCACCACATGGACATTCTACCCACTGTCCACCATAGGAACATCCTCCCCATTATCAACCTCAGGGATTTGCCCCTCACTGTCCACCACAGGGAGATCCTCCTCACTGTCCACCACATGGAGAGCCTCCTCAATGTCCACCCCAGGGACACCATCCTTATTGTCTACCAGAAGGATTTGCTCCCCACTTTCCACCACAGGGACAACCTCCTCACTATCCACCACAGGAATGTCTCAACATTGTCCATCATAGGGACATCCTCTGTGGGGAAAATTTGCTGGCCACAGCTGTGGAGTCTGGGGAGGCTTCCATGCTGCTGGGCGAACATTTAACTTTAGCTTTGTCAGTGGCAGGCCCCAATGACACAAGGAAGTCTTTGGTTCCAGAAAGGTTTATTGTTATGGTGGATGGTGGATGGATTTGGATGTAAGCCCCCATAAAACTCAGGCCAGTCCCAAGTTAAATAGGGAAAGAGAAAGGGGGAGGATCTGGGGAGGATCTGGGGAGGCATGCTTAATTTTCTCCACCCTCTGGCCTCCATTAGTATGTAAATCCCTAGAGCCTGAGGCCTCTAGTCATGCCCTCTACCTGTGCACTTTGGCAGGGGCTGTAATGGCCGGCCTACGTGACTGAATTTTAAGGAGACTAGACTGCTTTTCAGGACTCTGGGTTCTTGAGGCACGCTGAACTCCTGCCAGTTCTCACACAGAGTCTCAGGTTCTAGGCAACTGCCCAGCCAATGACCCAGAATACCCTTACGCAGTCCCACAATCCTTCTCACTGTCTACCACAAGGAAATCTTCACCAGGGTCTACCCAAAGAACATCATCTTCACTATCCACCACAGGAATGTTCTTTCCACTGTCGACCACAGGGACATTCTCCTGACTGTCCACCACAGGGACATCTTCTTCACTCTCAAACACAAGCATGTGCTCCTCAATGACCACCACAGTGTCATACTCCTCACTTTCCATAACAGGAACATTCTTCCCAAAATCCATCACAGGGACATTTTCTCCACTATTTGCCACAGAGATTTGCACCTAACTGTCCACCACAGGGACATCCTCCTCTTTGTCCACCACAGGAACGTGCTCCGCACTGTCCACCACAAAGATGTCCTCCTCACAGCCCTCTACAAGATTGGGCTCACCACTGTCCAGCTCCGGGACATCTTCCTCACTGTCACTCAGGGATGTTCTCCTCATTGTCCACAACAGTGATTTGCTCCCCACTGTCTACCACAGGAATGTACACCCTACTGTCCAGCACAGGGACAACCTCCTCACTGTCCACCAGAGGGACATACTTCTCACTGTCCACCACAGGAATGTTCTCACCAGTGTCCATCATAGAGACATTCTGCTCACTGTCCACCACAAGAAAATATTCCCCATAGACTACAGAAAGGACACCCTCCTCACAGTCCACCACAATAATTTTCTCCCCATTGTCCACCAGTGACATCCACATTATAGTCCACCACAGGAATGTGCTCACAAGTGTCAACCACAGGGACATGCTCCTCATTGTCCACCACAAGGATTTGCTAGCCACAGTTCACCTCAGTGACATCCTCCTCACTGTCCACAACAGGAACATCTGTCCAATTTCTACCACTGGGATATTCACCCTAGTGTCTAACACAGGGACGTCCTCCCCACTGTCCATCACAGGGATTTCCTCCACACTGTACTCCACAGGGACATCCACCTCACAGTCCACCATGGGAGTGTGCCCCACTCTGTCCACCACTGGGAAATCTTCCTCACTGTCCACCACAGGAATGTGATCCCCACTGTCCATCTAAGGGAAGTACTCCTAATTTTTCATCACAGTGACATCCTCCCAACTGTCCACTACAAGTATATTCTCCCCACTGTCAACCACAGTGACATCCTTCCCACTGTTCAGCACAGGGTTGTGCTCCCCACTGTCCACCACAAGGAAATCCTCATCACTGTCCACAACATGGATATGCTCCCCACTGTCCACCACTGGGATACCTCCCCACAGTCCAACATATAGATTTTTTCCCCACTGTCCACCACAGTTACATCATCCTCACAGTTCTTCACAGGAACGTTGACACCAGTGTCCCCAACAGAGAAATCCACTTCAGTGTCCATTACAGGAGTGTGCTCACTCTGCCCACCACAAGGACATCCTCCTCACGGTCCACAAAAGAACATCCTTCCAATTGTCCAAGATAGGGACATTCTCTCTAGTGTCCAACGCAGTTGCATCTTCCAAACTCTTCACTACAAGGATATGCTCCAAACTGTCCTCCAAAGGGACATCTTCCTCACTGTTCACCATAGGAATGTGATCACCACTGTCCAGCGCAGTGACATTCTCCTCACTGTCCACCACAGGGACATGCTCCTCATTGTCCACCACAAGGATTTGTTCCCCACGGTTCACACAGGGATATCCTCTCCACTGTCCACTACAGGTATTTGCTCCCCACTGTTCACCACAGGGACATCCTACTCACAGTCCACTACAAGAATGTGCTCACCAGTGTCCAGCATAGGGACATTTTCCTCACTTTCCATCCCAGGGATATTCCCCTCATTGTCCACCACAATGATTTGCTCCCCACTGTCCTCCACTGTGAAATCCTCCCCATTTTCCACCCCAGGGACATCCTCCTCACTGTATAGCACAGGAACATGCTCCCCACTATCCACCACACAGATACCATCCCCACTATCCAAACCTAAGATTTGCTCCCCAGTGTCCACCACAGTTATATCCACCTCACTGTCCTCCATAGGAATGTGCACACCAGTGTTCCCCACAGGGAAATACTCCTCAGTGTCTCTCACAGGAGTGTGCTCCCACTGTCCACCACAGGGATATCCTCTTCACTTTTTACCACAGAGCATCCTTCCAGTTGTCCATGAGAGGGACATTCTCCCAATTGTCCTACACAGTAACATCCTCCCAACTGTTCAACACAGGCATTTGCTCCCCAATGTCCACCACAGGGACATCCTACCAACTCTCCACAACAAGAATCTGCTTCACAATATCCACCACAGTGACATCCTCCTCACTGTGCACCACAGGGATGTTGTCCTCATTGTCCACCATATGGATTTGCTCCCCACGGTCCACACAGGGATATCCTCCCCACTGTCCACTACAGGTATTTGCTCAAACTGTCCACCAAAGTGACATCCTCCTCACTGTCCAACACAGGGACATCCTCTTCACTCTCCAACACATAGATGTGCTCCCCAATGACCACCACAGTGTCATACTCCTCAATGACCACAACAGGAACATATTCCCAAAATCCACCACAGGGACATTCTCCCCACTGTCCATCACAGGGACATCCTCCCCACTATCCAACACAAGGATTTGCCACCCCCATTCTCCACCACAGGGACGTCTTCCCCACGTTCCACTACAAGAATGTGCTCCCCACTGTCCACCACAGGGACGTCATCCTTACTGTCCACAACAGGAATGTTTTCACCAGTGTCCATCATGGGGACATCCTCCACACTGTCCAAAACAAGTAAATCTTCACCAGGGTCTACCAAAAGGACATCCTCCTCATTGTCAACCACAGGAAGGTGCTCCCCACAGTCCAGCACAGGGACATCCTCAAGACTGTACAGCACAGTGACATCCTCTTCACACTCTAACACAAGGATTTGCTCCCCAATTACCACCATAGTGTCATACCTCTCACTGTTCACATCAGGAACATCCTTCCAAAATCCACCACAGGGATATTCTCCCCATTGTCCACCACAGGGACATCCTCACCATTATCCACCACAGGGATTTGCCCCCAACTGTCGATGACAGGGACATTCTCCTCATTGTCCTACACCGGAACTTGCTCCCCACTGTCCACCATGGGGACTTCCTCCTCACAGTCCACTACAAGAATATGCCCACCAGTGTCCAGCACAGGGACATCCTCCTCACTGTCCACCCCACAGACAACCCCTCATTGTTCACCACAATAATTTGCTCCGCACTGTCCACCACGAAGACATCCTCCCCACAGAGACTTGCACCACACTGTTCACCACAAGGACATCATACTCACTGTCCCCCACAGGAACGTTCTCCCCACTGTCCACCACAGAAATATCCTCCTCATTGTCCACCGAGGGTTCATCCCCCTCATTGTCCACCACAAGGATTTTCTCCCCACTGTCTACCACAGGGACACCACAAGAATGTTCTCACCAGTGTCCATCATAGGGACATCCTCATCACTGTCCACCACAAGGAAATCTTCCCCAGGGTCTAAAAAAAGGACATCCTCCTAACTGTCAATCACAGAAATTTGCTTCCCACTGTCCACCACAGTGACATCCTCCTCACAGTGCACAACAGGAACATCTGTCCAATTGTTGAGCACAGAGACATTCACCCTAATGTCCACCACAAGGACATCCCTCCCACTGTCAATCACAGGGATTTCCTTCACACTGTCCTCCACAGGGACATCCCTCCTGACAGTCCACCACTGGAGTGTGATGCACTCTGTTCACCACAGGGACATCCTCCTCACTGTCCACCACAGAAATGTGATCCCTACTGTTCATCTAATGAAAATACTCCTCACTGTTCACCACAGTGACATCCTCCCAACTGTCCACCACAGGAATATTCTCTTCACTGTCCACCAAGTGAATTTTTGTTCAATACAGGGTTGTACTCCACTTTGTCCACCACAAGGGCATCCTCATCACTGTCTACCACATGGATTTGTTCCCCACTCTCTACCACAGGGACACCTTCTCACTGTGCAACACAGAGATTTGCTCCCCACTGTCTACTATAGGTATATCCTCTTCACTATCCTCCACAGGAATTTGCACACCCATGTTCCCCACAGGGAAATCCTCCTCAGTGTCCATCACAGGTGTGTGCTCCCACTGTCCAGCACAGGGACATCCTCCTCACTGTCCACCGCAGAACATACTTTCATTTGTCCATGACATGGACATTACATTCTCCCTAGTGTCCAACACAGTAACATCCTCCCAACTCTACACCACAGGGATGCGCTCCCTAATATCCACCACTCAGACATGCTTCCCGCTGTCCAACAATGGGATTTGCTCCCCACTGTCCAGCAAGGAGACATGCTCCTCACTGTCCACCACAGGAATCTTCTCCCCACTGTCCACCATAGGAATATCCTATCAACTGTCCACCACAAATATGTGCTTCATAATTTCAGCCAAAGTGACATCCTCCACACCTTTGTCTACCACAGGTATTTGCTTCCAATTGTCCACCACAGGGACATCCTCACCACTGTCCATCACTGTGATTTCCTCCACACTGTCTTTCACAGGGACATTCTCCTCACAGTACATAACGGGAGAGTGCCACACTCTGTCCAACCCAGGGACATCCTCCCACTGTCCACCACAGAAATGTGATCCCTACTGTTCATCTAATGGAAGTACTCCTCTCTATTCACCACAATGACATCCTCCCAACTGTCTACCACAGGGATATTCTCTCCAATGTCCACCAAGTGACATCCTTCTAACTGTTCAACACAGGGTTGTGCTCCACAGTGTTTACCACAATGACATCCTCATAACTGTCCACCACATGGATGTGCTCCCCACTGTCCGTCTTAGGGACACCCTCCCCACTGTCCACCACATGGACATCCTCATCTCTGTCCACCACAGGGACATTCTCCTCATTGTCCACCACAAGCATTTGTTCTCCACAGTCTATGACAGGTACATCCTGCCAACTGTCCTGCACAAATATGTGCTTCACAATGTCAGCCAAAATGACATCCTCCACACTCTCCACTACAAGGATATCCTCTCCACTCTCCACCACAGGTATTTGCTCCCAACTGTCAACCACAGCGACATCCTACTCACTGTCCAAACAGGGACATCCTTCTGACTGTCCACTAAAAGAATGTGCTCACCAGTGTCCACCATATAAACGTCCTTCTCACTGTACAAGCCAGGGACATCCCCCTCATTGTCTGCCACAGGAATGTGCTCTCCACTGTCCGTGACAGGGACATCCGCCTCACAGTCTACTACAAGAATCTGCTCACCAGTGTCCAGCACAGGGACATCCTCCTCACTGTCCATACCAGGGATATTCTCATTGCAGACCACAAGGATTTGCTCCCCAATGTCCACCACGGGGACATCCTCCTCACAGTACACCACAGAAATGTTCTCACCAGTGTCTATCATAGGGACATCCTCCTCACTGTCCACCACAAGGAAATCTTCACTAGGATCTACCAATAGGACATCCTCCTCACTGTCCACCACAAGAAAGTTCTTCCCATTGTCCACCACAGGGACATCCTCTTCACTCTCAAACACAAGCATGTGCTCCTCAATGACCACCACAGTGTCATAATCCTCACTGTCCACAACAGGAACATCCTTCTCAAAATCCACCACAGGGACATTCTCCCCATTGTTCAACACAGGGACATCCTCCCCACTGTCCACCACAGGTATTTGCTCCTAACTGTCCATCACAGGGACATCCTCCTTACAGTCCACTACAAGAATATGCTCACCAGTGTCCACCACAGGGACATCCTCTGGACTGTCCCCCACAGGGATTTGTGCCCCACTATCAACCACAGTTATATCCTCCTTACTGTCCAACACAGTAATGTGCACACTAGTGTCCCCCACACCATCATCCTCCTAACAGTTCAAAACAGGCATGTGCTCCCTACTTTCCATGACAGGGACATCCTCCCCATTGTCCACCACAGCTATGTGCTCACCAGTGTTCATCACAAGGTCTTCTTCCTCACTGTCCACCACAGGAATCTGCTCACTAGTGTGCACCACAGGGGCATCTTCTTGACTGTCCACCACAGCGACATTGTCCACCACAAGTGTTTACTCCCCATTATCCACAACAGGGACATCCACTTCACTGTCCTCCACAAGATATCCTTCTAACTGTCCACCACATGGATCGGCTCCCCACTGTCAATCACAGGGACCTCCTCCTCAGTGTCCTCCACAGGGACTTCCCCCCAACTGTCCAACACAGGGACATTCTCCCCACAGTACACCACTGGGACATCTTCCCCACTGTCCACCTCTGGGATATCCTAATCACTGTCCACAACAGGTATGTGATCACCAGTGTAGATCACAGGGACATCCTACTCATTGTCCACCACAGGGACATCCTCCTCACTGTCCACCACAAGGACATCCTCCTCACTATCCACCACAGGGATTTTCCCCCACTGTCCACCACAAGCACATCCTCCTCACTGTCCACCACAGGAACATGCTCCCGTCTGTCCACAACAGGGACATTCTCCCAACTTTTCACGAAAGGAACATCCTCCCCACTGTCCACCAGAGGGATGTGCTCTCATCTGTTCACTGCAGGAATATGCTCCCCACTGTCTACCACAGGGATGTTCTCCACAAAGTCCACTCCAGTGACATGCACCTCACTGTCCACCACAAGAATGTGCTCCCCTCTGTCCACCACATGAACTTTCCCCCAACTGTCCAACACAGGGACATTCTCCCCACAGTCCCCCACAGGGACATCCTCCCTGCTGTCCAAAACAGGGATGTGCTCCCACTGTCTACCACAGGGATATCCTCCTCACTGTCCACTACAGGTATTTGCTCTCAACTGTCGACCAGAGGGACATCCTCCTATCTGTCCACCACAGGAATGTGCTCCCCATTTTCCTCCAAGGCATATCCTCCTCACTGTCCACCACAGGACTGTCCTCACCAGTGTCCATCACAGGGTCATCCTCCTCACAGTCCACCACAGGAATCTGCTCACCAGTGTGCACCACAGAGACATCTTCTTAACTGTCCACCACAGTGACATCTTCCTCATTGTCCACCACAAGAGTTTGCACCCCACTGTCCACCACACGGACATCTTTTTTACTGTCTTCCACAAGATTTCCTAACCCTAACCCTAATCCTCAACCACAAAGATCTTCTTCCCACTGTCCACCATAAGGTCATCCTCCTCACTGTCCACCACAGATAATTCCCCTCAACTGTGCAACACAGGGACATTCTCCCCACTCTCTACCACAGGGATATTCTCCTCACTGTCCAAAACACTAATGTGTTCACTAGAGTGCACCACAGAGACATCCTCCTCATTGTCCACTACAAAGATTTTCTTCCCACTCTCCTCCACAGGGACATCCTCTTCACAGTCCACCTCAGGAATAATTTCACCAGTGTCCATCATAGAGACATCCTCCTCACTGTCCACAACAGATATGTCCTCCCCAGGGACTACCTCCCCACCCTCCACGACAAGGACATCCTTCTCACAGTCTACAACAGGAATGTGCTCACAAGTTTCCACCACAGGGACATCCTCCTCACAGTCCACCACAAGAATGTACTTTCCACTGTTCACATCAGGGACATCCTCCTCACTGTCCACCACAGGAATATGCTCACCAGTGTCCATTAGAGTAACATGCTACTCACTGTCCACCACAGGAATGTTTTCACTAGTGTCCACCACAGGGACATCCTCCTCACTGTTCACCACAGGGATATCCTCCTCCATGTCCACCACAAGGATGTGCTCCTGATGCTCCAACACAGAGACATCCTCCACACTGTCCACCACAGCAATGTTTTCACCGGTGTCCACCACAGGGACATCCTCTTCAACATCCACCACAGGGACATCCTCCCCACTGTCCAACAAAGGGATGAAATCCACACTGTTCACCACAGGGACATTCTCCCCACTGTTCACCATGGAGATTTGTTCCCTACTGTGCACAACAGGTACATTCACCTCACTGTCCACAACAGGAATGTGCTCATCAGTGTCCATTAGAGTTACATCCTACTCACTGTCCACCACAGTAATATTTTCCAACAAAGAGACTTCATCCCTGCTGTCCACAACAAGGGTGTGCTCACCAGTGTCCACAAGGGAGGCATCCTCCCCATTGTTCACACAAGGATTTACTCCACACAGTCCACCACAGGAACATAATCCTCAATATCCAACACAGGAATATGCTCCCCACTGTCCACCACTGGGACATCCTCACTACTCTCCACCACAGGGACATTCTCCCACTGTCCACAACATGGTCATCCTACTCACTGTCTACCACAAGAATGTGCTTCCCACTGTCCACCACAGGGACATCCTCCATGCTGTCCATCAGAAGGATATGCTCCCCATTGTCCACCACAGGGACAATCTCCTCATTGTCCACCACATGGACATCATCCTCACTGTCCACTACAGGAATGTGGTACCCACTGTCCCATATAGGGACATATTCCCATCTGTCCAACAGTAGGATGTATTCACCAGTGTCCACCAAAGGGACATCCTCTACACTGTCCACCACAGGTATTTGCTCCCCATTGTCCACCAAAGATACATTCTCCTCACTCTCCACCACAGGAATGTGCTCACAAGTGACCACCTGAGGGATTTCCCCTTCACTGTCGACCAGAGGAATATCTTCCTAACTGTCCACCACAAGGATATCCTCCCCACTGTCCATCACTGACATTCTCCTCACTGTTCACCAGAGGGACATCCTCCCAACAGTCCTCCACAGGGAAATTATCCATAATGTCTACCACAAAGATGTGCTCACCATTGTTAGTCACAGGGACAAGTACCTCACTGTCTGCCACAGGGACATCCTCCCCACTGTCCACCACGGGGACTTCCTTCCCACTGTCAAACACAGGGTCATCCTTCTCACTGTCCACCACAGCAACATCCTCCTCATTGCTCACCATAGTAATGTTTTCACCATTGTCCACCACAGGGACATCTTCCTTACTGTTCACCACAAGAACATCCTCCTCACTGTCAACAACAATGATGTGCTCACTACTGTCCACCACAGGGACATCCTTGCCACTGTTCAACACAGAGATTTGGTCACCAGTGTCCAACACAGAGACATCCTTCTCACTGTCCACCAGAGGAATGTGCTCACCCCTGTCCACCACAGGGACATCCTCCTTACTGTCCAACACAGGAATGTGCTCTCCACTGTCCACCACACAGACATCATCCTCACTGTCCACCACAGGAAAGTGCTCACCAGTGTCCTCCACAGATACATCCTCCTCACAGTCCACCATAGGAATTTTCTCATCAGTGTCCACCCCAGAGATATCCTCCTCACTGTCGACCACTGGGACAACCTCCTCACAGTCTACCACAAGTATGTGCTCCCCGGTGTCCACCAAAAGGACATCCTCCTCACTGTGCACCACAGGGATATCCTCCAAACTATCCACCACAGGGAAATTCTCCCCAATGTCCTCGACAGGGACGTCTTCCCAACTGTCCACCAGAGGTACATTCTCCCCACTTTCCACCACAGGAATATCCTCCTCACTGTCCACCACAGGCTTGGGCTCCATACTGTCCCACACAGGGACATCCTCCCTGCTGTCCACCACAAAGATTTATTCCCAACTGTCCACCATAGGGACATCCTCCTCACTGTCCACCAAAGCTACACCCTATCCACTGCTCACTACAGGGACTTCTGTCTGTCAACCACAGGGTCATCCTCTGTCACTTGGCACCCTGTGTATATCCAACACAGAAACATCCTCCCTGCTGTCCTCCATAAGGAAATCTTCCTAAATGTCTACAACAGGGAAAATCTCCCAACTCTCCACCACAAGAGGTTGCACCCTACTGTCCACCACAAAAACATCCTCCTCATTTTATACCACAGTGAGGTCTTTCTCACACTCCACCACAGGAATAGCCTCAACAGTGTCCACACAGGGTCATCCTCCTCACTGTCCACCACAATGACATTTTCTCAACTGTCCCACACAAGGCTGTGCTCCCCACTGTCCGTCACAGAAACATCCTCCTCACTTTCTACCACAGGGACATCCTCCTACTTTCCACCACAGGAATATGCTTACCAGATTCCACCACAGGGTCATCCTCATCACTGTCCACCACAGGAATTTGCTCCCCAGTGACTACCACAGAGACATCATTCCCACCAAAGTTTATGGTCCCCATTGTCCACCACAGGGACATCCTCATGATTTTCTGCCATAGGAATATGCTAACCAGCATCCAACACAGGGATATCCTCCTCACTATCCACCACAGGAATTTGCTCCCCAGTGACTACCACAGAGACATCATTCCCACTGTCCACCACAGGGATTTGTTCACCACTGTTTTAAACAGGGATATCCTCCTCCTGATCCATGACAAGGACATCCTCCCCACTGTCCATCACAGGGACATACTCCCAACTGTCCACCACAGGGATTTGCTCCAGACTCACCACCACAGGGACATCCTCCTCACTGTCTACCACAGGATTGTGATCTCCACTTACTGTCCATATGGATATCCTCCCCACTGTCCAACATAGGGACATACAGTCCACTGTACACCACAGGGATATCCTCAAAACTGTCTCCTACAAGGACATCCTCCTCATTGTCCACCACAGGTACCTACGCACCAGTGTACTCCACAGAGACATCCTCCCCAGTGTCCTCCACAGGGATGTGTTCCATTCTGTCCAAAACAAGGACCTCCTCCCACTGTCCCCCACAGGGACATTCTCCCCACTGTCCATCACAGGGACATTTTCTACACTGTTCACCACAGGGTCATCCTCCCCACTGTCCTTTCACAGGGACTCTGCCCTCACTGTCCACCACAGAAACATCCTCCCCACTCTCCTCCATAGGGACATCCTCTTCTCTGTACACAACAGGGATATCTTCCCCTCTGTCTACCACAGGGACATCCTCCTCACTGTCCATCACAGGGACATCCTCCTCAGTGTTCACCACAGGGATGTTCTCCACACTTTCCAAAAACAGGGACCTCCTTCCATGTAGACCACAGGGACATCCTCCCCACTATCAACCACAAGGATATCATCCTCACTGTCTTCCACAGATTTGTCATCCCCAATGTCCACCAGAAGGACATCATCCACACTTTCCAACACAAGGAACATCCTTCACACTGTCCAACATAGGGATGTGTTCCTCATTGTCTAAAACAGGGACATCCTCCCCACTGTCCACAATAGAGATATCCTCCTGCTGCCCAACACAGGGACATCCAACTCATTGTCCACCTCAAGGACATCCTCTCAACTGTCCACCATAGGGATATCCTCCCCAAATATCCACCACAGAGACATTCTCAACACTGTCCACTACAGGAACATCCTCTCCATACTCTGCCACAGGTATGTACACCCCACAGTCCACCTCATGATATTCTCCCCACAGTCCACCACAAAGATTTGCTCCTTACTGTCCACAGGGACCTCCTCCTCACTGTCTACCCAAGTAATGTGATCCCCACTGAAATCCAAGGGACATTCCCCTTACTGTCCACCACAGGAATATGCTTGTCAGTGTCCACCACAGTGTCATCCCCATCACTGTCCACCACAAGGGTGTGCTCCCCACTGTTCACCACAGGGACATCCTCTTCACTGTCCACCACAGGGATTTGCTCACTAGTGTCCATCACAGGGATATCCTCCTCACTGTCCACCACAGTGACATGCTCTTCACTGCAAACCACAATGATGTGTTCCTCACGGTAAACCACAAGAACATCTACCTCACTGTCTACAACAGAGACATCCTCACAAATATTCACCAGAGGGACATTCTCAACACTGTCCACCACAGAGACAGCCTCCCCACACTCCACCACATAAATGTGCTCCCCACAGTCCACCTCACAGATATTCTCCCCACTGTCCACCACAGGAATTTGTTCCTCACTGTCCACCACAGGGACCTCCTCCTCCCTCTCCAATCAAGTAATGTGATCCCCGCTGAAATCCACAGGGACATCCTCCTCACTGTCCATCACAGGAATTTGCTCACCAGTGCCCACCACAGTGTCATTGCCCTCACTGTCCATCACAAGGATGTGCTCACCACTGTCCATCACAGAGACATCCTCGTGATTTTCCACCATAGAAATATGCTCACCAGTGTCCAAACCAGGGACATCCTCCTCACTTACCACCCCTGGGACTTCCTCCTCACTGTACACCACAGGGATTTCCTCCCTAGTGTCCACCATAGAAATATCCTCCCCACTGTCCACCACAGGGATTTGTTCACCATCGTACACAACAAAGACATATTCCTCACTGTCCATGACAGGGATATCCTACTCACAGTCCACCACAGTGACATCCTCTCAACTGTCCACCACAGGGACATTCTTCCCACTGTCTGCCACAAAGGCATCCTTCCCACTGTCCTCCACATGGATGTCCTTCACACAGTCCACCACAGGGATATCCTACCAACTTTCCAACTCAGGGATTTACTCACAACTCTCCACCACAGAAACATCCTCCTCACTGTCCACCACAGGAATGTGCTCCCACTGACTGTCCACATGGAAATCCTCCCCACAGTCCACCAGAGGGACATACTGCCCACTTTCCACCACAGGGACATCCTCCCAGATTTTCACCACAGATAAATCCTCTCGACTGTCCACATGGTTATCCTCCCCACTGTCAGAGGGACATCATCCTCACTGTCCACCAAAGGGACATCCTCCCAATTGTACACTACAAGAATGTCCTCCCCACTGTGTACCACAGCTATATCCTCTAACTGTCCACCAAATGGACATCATTGATACTGTCCACCACAGGAAAATCCTCCCCTCTGAACACCATAGGTATAACTCCCCATTTTCCACCACAGGGACACCCTCCCCACTGTCCACCACAGGGATATCCTCCACACAGTGCACCAGAGGGACATCCTCCCCACTCTCCGCCACAGGGTAATTCTCCCCACTGTCCACCACAGGCACTTCCTCCCCACTATCCAGCAAAGGGACATCCTCTGCACTTTCCACCTCAGGGACATCCAATTAACTGTGTGGCATAGGGACATCCTCCTTACTTTACTATATAGGGACAGCCTCCTCACTGTCCACCACAGCGATATCCTCCTCACTGTTCATCACAGGGACCACACCACACTCCATCACAGGTAGGTTCTCCCCACATTCCACAACAGGGACATCCTCCCCACTCTCCACCACAGGTACATCCTAACCACTGTCCAACACAGGGACATCCTCCCCACTGTACACAATAAAAAATATCCTCACCACTGTCCACCAGAGAAACATCATTCCCACTGTCCACCACAGGAGCATCATCCCCACTGTCCACTGCAGAGATATCCTCACTACTGTCTACAACAAGAACATCCTTCTCACTGTCTACCACAGGGACATTCTCCTCATTTTCCAATGTAAGGTATAAATACCCACTGCCCACCTATGAACTTCCTCAGCCCCTGTCCACCACAGGGACATCCTCCCCACTGTCCACCACAGGGATTTGCTCCCCACTGTCCACCACATGGACATCCTCCTCATTGACTGCCATAGGTACATCCTCCCCACTGTCCAATGCAGGGACATATCCACACAGTCCACCACAGGGACATACTTCCATCTGTCCACCTCAGATATGTGCTCCTCATTGTCCGAAACAGCAACATCCTCCCCACAGTCCACCACAGGGACATGATCCTCACTGTGCACCAAAGGGACATGCTCCCTATTGTCTCCTACAGGAAGTTGATCTCCACTGTCCACCAACTGTCCAAAACATGGACATCCTCAATGCTGTCCACCACAGGGACATCCTCCACACTGAAAACCACAGGAACAATTCCCCAGGGTCCACCACAGGGACACCCTACCCACTGTCCACCACAGGGATATCTTGCACACTGTGCACCACAGGAACATCCTCCACACACTCTGCCAGATGGAAATCCTCCCCACTGTCCACCACAGGGACCTCCTTCCCACTGTCCACCAAAGGGACAACACCACAGTGTCCATCACAGGGATGCCCTCCCCACATTCCACCACAGGGACATCCTCCCCACTGTCCACCACAGGGACATACTAACTACTGTCCACCACAGAGACATACTCTCCACTGTACACCACAAAACATCCTAACCACTGGCCACTACACTGATATACTCTTCACTGTGTGCCAGAAAGACATCCTTCCCACTGTCCTCCAGAGGGATGTGCTCCACATAGTACACCATAGTTACATCCTCCTCACTGTCAACCACAGGGTCATACTGCCCACAGTCCACTACAGGGACATCCTCACCATTGTCTACAACAAGGAAATAATACTCACTGTCCACCCCAGGGACCTACTCTACACTATGCACCACTGGAGTGTACTTCTCACTGACCACCAAAGGGACATCCTCACACTGTCCACCACAGGGACACCCTCCCCATGGACAAACACAAGGACATCCTCCCCAATGTCCACCACAGGAACATGCTCCCCCTTCTCTATCACAGGGACATCCTTCCCACTGTCTTTCACAGGGAGTCTCTCCTCACTGTCCACCACAGGGACATCCTCTCCAATGTCCACTACAAGTACATCCTCTTCACTGACAACCACAGGGATGTCCTCTCCACTATCCACCACAGGGCTATCCTCCACAGTGTCCATCAAAGGGCCATCCTCTGCACTGTTGAACACAGAGACATCCTCTTCACTATCCTTTCAGAGTGACTCTTTCCTCACTGTCCACCATAGAGCCATTGTTCCCATTGTTCACACAGGGACATACACCTATGTGTCCACCATAGGTACATCATTCCCACTGTCCAACACAGGGACATATCCACACTGTCCGACACCAGGACATCCTCCTGACAGTCCACCACAGATATGTGCTCCCCATTGTCCAAAAAGAGAGATCCTCCTCACCACCACCATAGGGATATCATCCTCACTGTCCACCTAAGGGACATCCTCCCAATTGTCCACTATAGGAATGTGATCCCCAGTGTCCACCAAAGGGATGTCCCCCAACTGTCCAAAACATGGATATCCTCAATACTGTCCACCACTGGGACATCCTCCCCACTGAACACAACAGGAACAATTCCCCTGTCTCCACCACAGAGACACACTATCCACTGCACACCACAGGGATATATTGCACTCTGTGCACCACAGGGACATCCTCTACACACTCTGCCAGGTGGAAATCCTCCAAACAGTCCACCAAAGGGAAATCCTCTCCACTGTCCACCACAGGAACATACTAACCACTGTCCACCACAGAGACATACTCCCCACTGTACACCACAAAAACTTCCTCACCACTGGCACTAGAGGGTCTTCATCCCCACTGTTTACCACAGGGACATCCTCCCCACTGTCTTTTACAGGGACCCTCTCTTCACTGTCCATGACAGGGACATCCTCCCTACTGTCCAACACAAGTACATCCTCCTCACTGAAAACCACAGATAAATCCTCTCCACTGTCCTCCACAGAGACATCCTCTCCAGTGTCCAAGAAAGGGATTTCCTCCTCAGTGTCCACCCGAGGGATGTGTTCCCCACTATCTTAAATAGGGAAATAATCCCCCTCTCCACTACAAGGACATCCTCCCCACTGCCCATCACATGGGTAACCTCCTTACTTTCCACCACAGAAAAATCCTCCTGACTGTCCACATGGTTATCCTCTCCACTGTTCAACACACGGAAGTCCTCCCCCTGTCTACGACAGAGGTATCCTCCCCACTGTCCACACAGAGACTTCCTGCTCACTGTCCACCACAGGGACACATATCCACACTGTCCACCACAGGGACATCCTCCGCTTGGTCCACCACAGATATGTGCTCCTCATTGTTCAAAACAGGGATATCCTTCCCACTGTCCACACAGGGATATCATCCTCACTCTCCACCAATAGGATATTCTCCCAGTTGTACCCTACAGGAATTTGATGTCCACTGTCCACCACAGGTGTGCCCCAACTGTCCAAAACATGGATATCCTCGATACTGCCACCACAGGGACATATTCCCCACTGAATTCCAGAGGAACAATTTCCCATTGTTCACCACAGGAACACCATACCCACTGTCCACCACAGGGATATCTTGTACAGTGTGCGCCAAAGGGACATTTCCACACACTCTGCCAATTGGAAATCCTCCCCACTGTTCAGCACAGGGACCTCCTCCCTACTGTCCACCACACTGACAACCCCCATACTGTCCATCACAGTGATAACACCACATTGTCCATCACAGGGATGTCCTCCCCACATTCCACCACAGGTACATCCTCCCCTCTGTCCACCACAGGGACATACTAACCACTGTCCTTCACAGAGACATACTCCCCACAGTACACCACATAAACATCCTCACCACTGGACACTAGAGAGTCTTCATCCCCACTGTCTACCACAGGGAAATCCTCTCCACTCTCTTTCACAGTGACTCTCTCTTCACTGTCCACCACAGGGAAATCCTCCCCACTGTCCACAACAGGTACATCCTCCTCACTGAAAACCCACTGTCCATACAGGGACATCCTCCTCACTGTCCACCATAGGGACATCCTCTGCACTGTCAAACACAGGGATGTCTTCCCAACTGTCCATTACATGGACAACCTCCTCACTATCTTTGACAGAAACTTTATCCACTCCATCCACCACAGGAACATATCCACACTGTCCACCACAGATATGTGTTCCTCATTGTCCAAAACAGGGATATCCTCCCCACTGTCCATGACAGGGGTATCCTCCCTGTGTCCAACAGAGGAACATCCCCCTCAATGTCCACCACAGGGACATCCACCCCACTGTCCATCACAGCGACGTCCTCCCCAATTTACACCACAAGTACATCCTCCTCACTGACAACCACAGTGACATCCTCCCCATTGTCCATCAAAGGGACTTCCTCCCCAGTATACACCACAGGAATGTGCTCCACACTTTCTAAATTGGGACATGTTCCCCTCATTCCACCACAGGGGACATCCTCCCTACTCTTCATCACAGGGATAACCTCCCCACTTTCCACCACAGAAAAATCCTCCAGACTGTCCACATAGTTATCCTCCCCACTGTCCACCACACGGATGTCCTCCCCTGTCTACCACAGAGACATCCTCCCCACTGTCCACACAGGGACATCCTCCTCACTGTCCACCATAGGTACATCATCCCCACTGTCTAACACAGGGATGTCCTCCCAACTGACTATCACATGGACATCCTCCTCACTGTCCTCCTTAGAGATATCATCCCCACTGTCCACCACAGGGACATCCTTTCCACTGCCCAACACAGATATGTGCTTCTCATTGTCCAAAACAGGAACATCCTTCCCACTGTCCAAGACGGGTTTATCCTCCTCCTGTCCTCAACATGTACACCCTTCCCATTCTCTACCACAGGGATATCCTCCACACAGTGTGCCACAGGGACATCCTCCCAAATAGCTGAATCAGGGAATTCATCCTCACTATCCACCATAGGGACATCCTTCCTACTGTCCATCACAGGGGCAACACCCCACTGTCCATCACAGGAATGTGCTCCCCACTGTCCAGCACAAGCACATCCTCCTCACTGTCCACTACAGGGATATCCTCCCTGCGATCCAATATAGAGATGACCTCCTCACTGTCCACCACATAGAAATCCTACACACTGTCCACACAGGATCATCCTCCCTTTCTATCACAAGTACATCCTCCTCACTGTCCATCACAGGGACATCCTTCCCAGTGTCCACCACAGGGATATGCTACACACTGTCCCAAACATGAACATGCCCCCACTGTCCAATACAAGTACATCTCCTCACTCTCCACCATAGGGACATCATACCCACTGTCCTCCACAGAGATATACTTCCCAATGTACACCACAAAAACTTCCTCACTACAGTACACCACAGGGACCTCATCCCCACTGGACACCAGAGAAACATCATTTCCACTCTCCACTTCAGGTACATCTTCCCCCACTGTCCACACAAGGACATCCACCCCTCTGTCATCCAGAAGGATATTCTTCCCAATGTTCACCAAAGGGATGTGTCCAGAAAGTCCAACACAGGGACATCCAGTCCACTGTCCACCACAGGAACATCCTCCTCACAGTCCACCACATGGATGCCCTCCCCTCTGTCCAGCAAAGGGACGTCCTTCCCACTGTCCATATAGGAACATCCTACTCACTCTCCACCACTGGTATTTCCCCCACACTGTCCACCATAGGGACATCCTCCACATTGTTCCCCAAAGGCAAAACCTCCTCACTATCAACCACAGAGATATACTCCCCACTGTCAAAAACAGGGAAATCTTCAGAACAGTCCTGCACAAAGATATCCTCCCCACTGTCCACCACAAAGACATTCTTCCCATGTCCTACAAAGCATATCCCCCCACTGTCCACCACAGGGACAACTCCACACTGTCCATCACAGGGACAACTCACCACTTTCAACCACAGTGACATCCTCCCAACTATCCATCACAGGGACATCCTCCACACTGTCCACCACAGAATCGTTCTCCCCACTGTCCATCACAGGGACAAAGTCCTCACTGTCCACCACAGGGAAATTCTACGGACTGTCCACAGGGATATCCTCCCAACTGTCCACCACATGGACATTTTCCCACAGTCCTCCTCAGGGACATCCTCCCCACTGTCCACCAAAGGGATGTTCTCCTCACTGTCCAAAACATGAATATTCTCACCACAGTCCACCGCAGGTACATCCTTCCCACTGTTTACAAGAGGGACATCCTCCCCACTGTCCACATTAGGAATGTGCTCCCCTTGTCGACTACAGGGACATCCTCATCACTGTCCAAAACATGGACATAATCCCACTGTCCACCACAGTGACATCCTCCCCACTGTCTACCACAGTGACATCCTCCTCACTGTCCATGACATGGACATCCTCCCCTCTGTTCAGCAGATTGATTTTCTCCTGAATGTCCACCACAAGGAGATCCTCACGATTATCCACCACAGTGAAATCCTCCCGACTGTCCACCACAAGGACATCCTTCCCACTGTCCACTACAGGGAAATCTTCCCCAGTGTCCACAACAGTGGTATCCTCCCCACTTCCACCACAGTGTCATCCTCCACAGAGTCCACCACAGGGACATCAGCCCTACTGTCCATCACAGGGATGAGCCTCACACTGTCAACCATAGGAACGTCCTCCCAACTGTCTATCACAGGGACATTCTACTCATTGTCCACTACAGGGATATCTTCTCCACTGTCCGCCAGAGGGGCATTCTCCACACTGTCCACCATAGGGAGTTCTTGAATACTGTCCATCACAGTGACATCCTACAAACTGTCCACTACAGGGAAGTCCTTCTACTGTCCACCACAGGGATATCTCCCCACTGTCCACCACACGGACATCCTCCACACTGTCCACCACAGGGACATCCTCACCAATGTGCACCAAAGTGAAAGCCTTCTTCTCTGTCCACCACAGTGTTATCTTCCCCACTTTGCACCAAAGGGACATGCTCCTCCCTGTCCATCAAAGGGACATCCTCCTCAGTGTCCAATAAAGTCACATCCACCCCACTGTACACTGCAGTTATGTGCTACTCACTTTCAAAGACAAGGACATCCTCCTCACTGTCACCACAGAGACATCCTCCACACTGTCCACTACAGGGACACCCTCCCCACTGTCTAACACAGAGAAGACTTCCCCACTGTCCATCACAAGGACATCCTCCTCAATGTCCTACAGAGACATCCTCCCCATTGTCCTCAAAGGGACATCCTTCAAACTGTCCACCAAAGGGGCATCTTCCCTACTATCCCCCATAGTGTGACATCCTCCCCTATCCACCAAGGAACATCACTCTCACTGTCAACCACAGTGGCATTCTCCCCAAACCCTGCCACAGGGACATCATCGCCACTATTCACCACTGGGAACATCCTCTGCACTGTCCACCACAGGGAAGTCTTCCCCAATCTACACAACAGGGATATTCTTTCCATGGTTTATGACAGACACATCCTCCCCACTGTTCAACACAGGGACATTCTCCTCCCAGTCCACCACAGGGATGTCCTCCCCACTCTCCACCACAGGGACGTCCTTCCCACTGTTCGTAACAGGTACACCTCCTCTCTGTCCACCATAGGAACATCCTCTTCACTGTCCACCATAGACACATCCTCCACACTGTCTACTACAGGGACATCCTCCACATTGTCCACCACAAAGATGAACTCCTCATTGTAAAACACAGGGACATCATTCTCACTGTCTACCACAGGAACATCCTCCCCACTGTCTACCACAGAGGTGTCCTCTCCACTGTCCATCACAGGGACATCCTCCCCACTGTACACCACAAGGATGACTTCCCTACTTGCCCTCACAAGCAAATCCTCCACACTGTCCACCAAAGGGACATCTTCCCCACTGTCCATGACAGAAATGGTCTATGCATTGTCCACCACAGAGAAATACTCCTCACTGTCAAAAACAGGGACATCTTCCACACTGCCCACCACAGGGATATCCTCCCCACTCTACACCACAG
Organism: Grammomys surdaster; assembly: GCF_004785775.1. NCBI lineage: Eukaryota > Metazoa > Chordata > Mammalia > Rodentia > Muridae > Grammomys > Grammomys surdaster. The sequence goes on along the minus strand of NW_021618543.1, from coordinate 233,421 downwards.
ACACATCCCTCTAACTATCCACCATAGGGACAGCCTCCTCACTGTCCACCAAAGATATGTGCTCCCCACATTCCACCAGAGGGTTGTCTTCCCACTGTCCACAACTTGGAAGTCCCACCCACTGACCAACACAGGGAATTCTTCCTCACTGCCCACCACAGGGACATCCTTCCCACTATCTACCACAGGGATGTCCTCTAAACTGTCCATCACAGGGACATCCTCCTCACTGTTCACCACAGGGATATCCTCCCCATTGTCTAGTATAGTTATGGCCTCCTCACTGTCTACAACAGGGACATCCTTCAAACTGTCCACCACAGGATCACCATCCACCCTGTCTATCACAGGGACATCCTCCTTACTATCCACTAAAGAGACATCTTCCCCACTGTCCACAACAGGGACATCCTTCCTACTGTCCACCAGAGGGACATCCTTCCCAATGTCCACACTGGGGATGGTCTCCTCACATTCCACCTCAGGGTCATCCTCCCCACTGTCCACCACAGGGACATCTTTTCCACTGTACATCACAGGGATATTCTCTTCATTGTCCACCACAGAGACATCCCTCCACCATCCATACTACTCATTGTCCACCACAGGGACATTCTCCTCACTGTCCAGCACACAGAGGTCTTCCCCACTGTCCACCAAATGGATATCCTCCCCATAGTATACCACAGAGACATCCTCCTGACTGTCCTCCAAAGGGATGTGCTCTTCACTGTTCAAAACAGGGACATCCTCCCCACTGCCCATCACATGGACATCCTCCCCCCTGTTACCACAGGGACAACCTACTCACTGTCCACCACAAGGATATTCTCACAACTCTTCACCACAGGGACATCATCCTACTGTCCACCACAGGGATATCCTCCGCACTGTCCACCACAGGGACATCATACTCACTGTCAACCACAGGGACTTCCTACCAACTGTCCACTGCAGGGAAATCCTCCCCAGTATACAAAACATTGATGCCCTCCACACTGTACACCATGTAGACATACTCCACACTGTACTCCACAGGGACATCCTCCCCACTGAACACCACAGGGACAACTCCCCATTATTCCCCACAGGGAGGTCCTTCCCACTGTTCAAAACATGGACATCCTTCACACTGTCCAACAGAGTGACATCCTCCCATCTGTCCACCACAGGGAAAACCTACCCACTGTCCACCACAGCTAAATAGTCCTCCAATGTACACCAGAGTCATCCTCCCTACTGTCAACCACAGGGACATCCTCCTCACTATGCACCACAGGGATACCCTCCCCACTGTCCAGTATAGTTATGGCCTCCTAAATGTCCACCACAAGGACATCCTCCCCACTGTCCACCACAATATCACCATCCTCCCTGTCCATCACAAGCCCATCCTTCTCACTATCCACCAAACTGACATCTTCCCCACTGTCTACAACTGGAATATCCATTCTACTTTTCACCAGAGGAACATCCTTCTCACTATCCACCAAATTGACATCTTCCCCACTGTCTACAACTGGAATATCCATTCTACTTTCCACCAGAGGAACATCCTCCCCACTGTCCACAATAGGGATGGCCTCCACACAGTCCACCTCAGTGTCATCCTCCCCACTGTCCATAAAAGGGACATCTTCTCCACCGTCCCTCACAGGGACATTCTCTTCATTGCCCACCACAGGGACATCCACCAACTGTCCAGCACAGGGACATCCTCCTCATTGTCCACTACAGGTACATCATCCTCACTGTCCACCACAGGGACATCCATCTCTCCTTCTACCAAAGAGATCTCCGCCCCACTGTCCACCACAGGGAGGTCCTCCTCACTGTCCACCACAGGGACATCCTCCCCATTCTACACCACAGGGATGTCTTACTTATTGTTCAAAACAGGGACATCCACCCAACAACACACCACGTGGACATCATCCTCACTGTCCACCACAGGGACATTCTCTCCACTCTTCATCACAGGACCAACACCCTACCTTCTACCACAGTGTATCCTCCCCACTGTCCACAAAGAGGACATCATACTCACTGTCAACCACAGGGACATCCTCCCAACTGTCCACTGTAGGAAAGTACTCCCCAATATCCAAAACACTGATGTCCCCCACATAGTCCACCACGTAGACATCCTTCACACTGTCCACCACGTCGACATCCTTCACACTGTCCACCACAGGGACATCCTCCCCAATGTTCATCACAGGGACATCTTCTTCAATGTCCAGCACAGGGACATCCACCACACTGTCCACCACAGGGACACCCTCCTCCCTTTCCACCAAAGAGACCTCTGTCATGCTGTTCACCACAGGGAGGTCTTCCTCACTGTCATCACAAGGACATCCTCCCCACTGTACACCACTGGAACAGCCACTTGACTGTCTACTACAGAGACATCTTCCCCACTGTTAGGCACAGGACATCATCCATACTGTCCTTCAAAGGCAATTCCTTTTCACAGTACACCACAGGGACATCCTCCTCACATCCCACCTCAGGGTCATTCTCCTCATTATCCACCACAGGGACATCTTCTCGATTATCCATCACAGTGACATTCTCTTCAGTGTCAACCAAAGCTACATCCACCCACTGTCCACCACAGGGACATCCTTCTCATTGTCCACCACAGGGACATTCTCCTCACTGTTCAGCAAATGGAGGTCTTCCCCACTGTCCACAACAGGGACAGCCTCCCCATTGTACACCTCAGGGACATCCTCCCCACTGTCCTTCAAAGGGATGTGCTCCTCACTATTCAAAACAGGGACATCCTCCCCACTGCCCACCAAATGGACATCCTCACCTCTGTTCATCTCAGGGACACCCTACTCAGTATCCACCACAGAGACATTCTCCCAACTCTTTACCACAAGGACAACACCCTATTGTCCACCACAGGAATATCCTCCCCACTGTCCACCACAGGGTCAGCATACTCACTGTCAACCACAGGGACTTTCTACCAATCGTCTACTGTAGGGAAGTCCTCCCCAGTATACAAATCATTGATGTCTCGCACACTGTCCACCACGTAGACATACTCCACACTGTCCTACACAATGACATCCTCCCCACTGAAGAACACAGGTATAACTCCCCACTATTCCCCACAGGGACATCCTCTTCATTGTCTGCCACAGGGACATCCTCCCCAATGTACACCACAGGGACATCCTCCACATTGTCCACCGCAGGGACATTCTCCACACTATTCACCACAGGAATATCCTTCCTGTTGTCCAGTATAGTTATGGCTTCCTAAATGTCCACCACAGGGACATTCTCCCCGCTGTCCACCACAGGATCACCACCCTCTCTATCCATCACAAGGCCATCCTCCTCACTCTCCACCAAAGGGACATCTTCCACAATGTCCACAACAGGGACATCTTTCCTAGGGTCCACCAGAGGGACACCCTCCCCACTGTCCACAATAAGGATAGCCTCCTCACAGTCCACCTCAGGGTCATCCTCCCCACTGTCCACTACAGGTATATCTTCTCGACTGTCCCTCACAGGGACATTCTCTTCATTGCTCACCACAGGGACATCCCACAACTGTCCACGACAGGGACATCCTCCTCATTGTCAACCACAGGGACATCCATCTCACATTCCACCACAGAGACCTCTGCCCCACTGTCCACCACAGGGAGGTCCTCCTCACTGTCCACCACAGGGACATCCTCCCCATTCTACACCACAGGGACATGCTCCCCACTCTCCTCCAAAGGTATGTGCTCCTCTCTGTTCAAAACAGAGACATCCTCCCCACTGCCCAGCACATGGACATCCTCCTCCTTGTTCATCACAGGGACATCCTCCTCCCTTTCCATCACAGAGACCCCTGCCACACAGTCTACCACAGGGAGATCTTCCTCATTGTCCACCACAGAGGCATCCTCCCCACTGTACACCACAGGGACATCCTCCCCACTGTCCTCCAAAGGGATGTGCTCCTCACTGTTCAAAACAGGGAAATCCTCCCCACTAACCACCACATGGACATCCTAAACCCTATCTATCAGAGTGACATCCTCCTCACTGTCCACCATAGGGATATCTTCCCAACTGTCCACCACAAGTTCATCGTCTCCATTGTCTATCACAAGAATGCCCTTATCACTATCCACCACACAGACATCCTCCCCACTGTCCACAACAGGGAAATCCTCCCAATTGTCCCCCAAAAGGACGTCCTACTTACAGTCCATTACAGGAACATCCTCCCCACTGTACACCACAGGAACGTCTTCCTCACTGTCGATCATAAGGACATCCTCCCCAGTGTCCACCTTAGGGACATCCTCCCCACTGTCCATCACAGGGATATCCTCCACAGTGTCCACTACTGGGATATCCTCCCTACTGTCCATCACAGAAATGTTCTCCTTACTGTCTAAAACAGGGACATCCTCCCCACTGTCCACCACTGGTATATCCTCCTGACTCTCCACCCCTGGGACATCCTTGCCAAGTCCACCACAGGGACATTATCTTCTCAGTCCACCATAGGGACATCCTCCTCATTTTTGAACAAATTGACATCCTGCTGACTGTCCATCACAGAGACATCCTTCCCACTGTTCACAATGAGGAACATCCTCCACTCTGTCCACCACAGGGTTGTCCTCACACTCTAAACCCATTGGACATCCCCCCATTGTCCACCACAGGGACATTCTCCTCACTTCAACCAGAGGAGAAACCAACCTAATGGCCACAACAGGGACATCCTCTACACTGTCCACAAAAGGAACATCCTCCCCACTGTTCACCACAGAGATGTGCTCATCACTGTTGAACACAGGGATATCCCACTCACTGTACACCACAGGAACATCTTTCCCACTGTCCACCACAGGATATCCTCCCCATTGTCCACCAGAGGGATGTGCTCCTCACAGTTCACCACAGGGGCATCCTGCCCCCTCTCCACCAGAGAGACATCCTCCTCACAGTCCACCAAAGTGATGTCTTCCCCAGTGTCCTCCACAGGGATGTCCTTCTCACTGTCCATAATTGGATATCCTTCTCAGTCCACCACAGGTACATCGTCCCCACTCGCCACCAAGGAACATCCTCCACACTGTCCACCAAAGACAAATCCTCCCCAGTGTCAACCACAGAAATGTACTCCTCACTGTCATTAACAGAGAAATCTTCCTGACTGTCCTCCACAGGGAAATTCTCTCCACTGTCCACCACCGGGACATCCCTCTCACTACCCAGCACAGGGACACCCTCTGCACTGTCAATCAAAGGGATTTTTCCTCACTGTCCAACAGAGGTATACCCCCCTACAGTCCTCAACAGGTACATCCTCCCCACTGTCCACCACAGGGATGGTAGCTTCACTGTCCACCGCAGGGACATCCTCACCACTGTATACCACAGGAACAGCCTCTTGACTGTCCACTGCAGGGACATCTCCCCACTGTTAAACACAGGGATGTCATCCCTAGTGTCTGTCAAAGGCAAATCCTCCTCACAGTCCACCACAGAGACATCCTCCCCACTGTCCACCACAGAAACATCATCCTTACTGTCCAACATAGGGATATCCTCCCCACTGTACACCTCAGGGAAATCCTCCACACTGTCCAACACAAGGAGGTGATCCTCACTATCCAAAACAGGGACATCTTTCCAATGTCCATGACAGGGATGTACTCCCCACTGTCCACCACAGTAACATCCTCCCAGTGTCCACCACAGGGATATCCTACCTTCTGTTCACCACAGGGACGTCATCCTCACTGTTCACCAAAGGAATATTCACCCCACTGACCACCATAGACACATCCTCCACACTGTCAATCACAGGGACATCCTCCCCACTGTTCAACACAGAGATGTGCTCCTAACTCTCCAAAACAGGGACATGCATGCCTCTGACCACCATAGGGACATCCTCCCCGCTGCCCAAATGGGGCCATCCACTACACTGTCAACCAAAGGAACATCTTGTCCATTGTCACCACAGTCACGTCTTCCCCAATGTCCACCATGGGGACATCATCACCAGTGTTAACTACAGTGATATCCTTTTCACTATCCACCACAGGGATATCCTTTTCACTGTCCACCACAGAAACATCCTCCTCACTGTCTACCACAGGGACATCCTCCCAACTGTCCACCACAGGGATATCCTTTTTACTGTCCACCACAGGAACATCCTCCTCACTGTCTACCACAGGAACATCCTACCCACTGTCCACCAGTGGGACATCCTCCCTACTGTCCACCAGTGGGACGTCCTCTCCAGTGTCTACTACAGGGATATCCTCCCCACTATACACCACAGTGATGTTCTACTCACTGTCAAAGACAGGGAATTCTTCCTCACTGTCCTCCACAATGACAGCCTCCCCACTGTCTACCACAGGGACATGATCCCTATTGTCCAACATAGTGACAGCCTCCTCACTGTCTACCAGAGAGACATCCTCACCATTGTCGAACACAGGGAAGTCCTCCCCACTGTCCATCACAGGGACATCCGTCTCACGGTTAACCAAAGGGACCTTCTCCCAACTCTCCACCACAAGTACATCCTCCTCACTATCCACCACAGAGACATCTTCCTCATGTCTGTAACAGGGATATCCTCCCTACTGTCCACCACAAGGACATCCTCCCCACTGTATACCAAAGGGACATCCTCCACACTGTCCTCCAAAAGGGATGTGTTCCTCACTGTACAGAACAGGGACATCCTCCATGCTGCCCACCACATGGACATCTTCCCCCTGTTTATGACAGGGACATCCTCCTCACTGTCCACTACAGGGACGTCTTCCCAACTGTCCACCACAAGGTCATCCTCTCCACTGTCTACTACAGGAAAAGCCTCCTCACTGTCCAACACACCAATATCCTCCCCAATGTCCACCACAGGGACATCCTCCCCCCAGTCCAACATGGGGACATCCCCTACACTGTACACCACAGCGACATCCTTCCCATTGTCTGCCAAAGGAACATAATCCCCAATGTACTCCACAGGGACATCCTCTCCACTGTTCACTACAGGGACATCCTCCCTACAGTCCACCACAGGGTTGTCCCCTTCACTATCCACCACAGGAACCAACCCCCACTGTCCACCACAGGGACATACTCCTCACTGTTCACCACAGGGATATTCTCCTCACTATCAAACACAGGGACATCCTAACCACTGTCCAACACAATGACGGCCTCCTAACTATCCACCACAGGAATATCCTCCCTACTGTTGACCACGTGGACAGCCTCTTCACTGAACACGACAGGGAAATCCTCCCCAAGGTCCACCACAGGGATGTTCTCACCACAGTCTATAACAGGTAAATCCTCCTCAATGTTCACCACAGAGATATCCTCCCCAATGTCAACCAGATGAACCCTCCCCAATGTCCACCATAAGGACATCATCCTCACAGTCCTCCAGAGGGACATCCTCCCCACTGTCCACAACAAGGATGTCTTTCTCACTGTCCATCACAGGGAAATCCTCCATAGTGTCCACCACAGGATACTCGTCCACACTGTCCACCACAGAGATGTATTCCTCACTGTCAAAAATAGAGACATCCTCCTGACTGTCCACGACAGGAATATCCTCTCCTCTGTCTATCACATGGACATCCTCCACAAGTCCACCCCAGAAACATTCTCCTCATTGTCTACGACAGGGACTTCCTCTCCATTGTCCACCAGAGGGATATCATCTTCACTGTCCACCACAGGGACATCCTCCTGCGTGTCGACTATAGGGATGTACTCCTCAATGTTCAACACAGGGACATCCTACCCATTGTTCTCAACAGGAACAACCTCCCCACTGTCCATCACAGAGACATCCTCCTTACTGTCCACCAGAGGGATTTCCTTTCACTGTCCACCACAGGGACATCCTCACCAGTGTCCACAACAGATATGCTAGTCACTTCCAAGACAGGGACAACTCCCCAATGTACACCACTGGGACATCCTCTCCACTCTCACCCACAGGGCCATCCACCCCACTGTCCACCACAGGGACACCCTACCCAATGTCCACCACAGGGGCTTCCTACCCACTTTCCACAATAGAGAGATTCTCCTCACTGTCCATCCCAGGGTCAACTCACCACCGACCAGCACAGTACGTCCTCCCCATAGTCCACCACAGTGACATCCTCACCACTCTCCATGACAGGGATATCCTCCCCAAAGTCCACCAAAGGGACATCCTCACCAATGTCCACCAAAAGGACATCCTCCCCAATGTCCAAAACATGGCCATCCTCCCCAATGTCTACCATAGGGACATGCTCCCCACTGTATATGAAGGAGACATCTTCTCCAGCATCCAACACAGTGAAATCCTTCCAAAAGTCCACTATGCACCACAGGGATGCGTTCCCCACTATCCATCACGGGGACATCCGACCCACTGTCCATCAGAGGGACATCCTCCCTGCTGTCCACCACAGGTACATCCTTTCCAGTATCCACCACAAGGATAGCCTCCTCACTCTCCATCACAGGGAAAACTCCCAACTGTCCACCAGAAAATTGTCCTCGCCACTGTCCAACACAGGGACGTCCTCAACACTGTCCAGCACAGGAAGATCCTACCCATGGTCCACCAAAGGAACCTGCTGCTAACTGTCCACCACAGGCATGTGCTCCCCACATTCGAACACAGGGACATCCTCCCCACTCTTTACAACTTAGAGGTGCTCCACACTGTCCAACACAGTGATGCGCTCGCTACGTCCACAACAGGGACAACCTCCACACTGACAACCACAGGGACATCCTTCTCACTGTCCACCACAGGAATGTGTTCCCACTCTCCACAACAGGGTCACCCTATTCACACTCTACCACTGGGACATCCTCCATACTGTCCACAACAGGGATGTGCTCCCACTGTCCACAAGAGGGATATCCTCCCCACTCTCCATCACAAGTAATTCCTCACCACTATCCACTACAAGGACATCCTTCCAACTGTCCACAACAAGAGCATCCTCCCCACTGTCCTCCACAGACACTTACTCTCCACTATCCACAACAGGGACAATCTCCCCACTGTTAACCACAGGGACAACACCCTACTACCACCACAGGGATGTTCTCTCCACTGTACACTACAGGGAAGTGTTCCTCACTGTCCACCACAAGGGCACCCTCCCCACTGTCCACCAGAGGGATATCCTCCTCATAGTCCAACACAGGGACATCCTCCTCAGTGTATATCACAGACATGTGTTCCTCACTGTCCAACAATGGACATCCTACCCACTGTCCTCCACAAGGAAATCCTCCCAACTGTCCACCACTGGAACAACCTCCTCACTGTCCACCACAGGAACATAGTCCTCACTGCCCTCCACTGTGACATCTTTCTTACTGTCCACAACAGGGACAACTCCTCACTGTACAACACTGGGACGTCCTCCCCACTGTCAACAACAGGGATATCCTCCCATCTGTCCACCACTTGGACATCTTACCCATTGTCCACCACAGGGATATCCTCTCCACGTTCCACCACAGGGAAAACTCATCAATGTTCACCACAGGGATGTCCTCTCCACAGTCCACCCCAGGGACATCCTCCCCACTCTCCACCAAAGGGACAACTCCCCATTGTCCAGTACAGGGACATCCTCCTCATTGTCCACTACAGGATCACCCTTCTCATTTTCCACCACTAGGATATCATCCTCACTGTCCACAACAGGGATGTGCTCCCCAATGTCCACACAGGTACATCGTCTTATCTCTCCACCACAGGAACTTCCTCCTCACACTTCACAACATGAACATCCTCTCCATTGTCCACCACATGGATGTGCTCCCCAAGGTCCTCCACAGGGATATCTTCCCCACTGTCTATGACAGAGACATACTCCCCACTCTCCACCACAGAGATTTGACCCACTGTCCACCACAGGGACATCCTTCCCACAGTCTACCACAGCAAAATCATCCCCACTGTCCACCATCTGGATGTGCTCCTTACTGTCCTCCACAGAGATTTCTTTTCCACTACCTCCCACCAAAGGACATCCTCCCTACTGTCCCCCACAGAGATGTGCTCCACACTATCCACCACATGGATGTGCTTCCAACTATCCACTAAAGGATTGTGGTCCCCAATATCCATCACAGGGAAAGTGCTCCCCACTATCCACCAGAGGGACATCCTCCATATTGTCCACCACAGGGACATCCTCCCCACTGTCCACAACAGGGACATACTCCTCACTGTCCACCACAAGTACATCCTCCACACTCTCTATCACTAAGATGTTCTCCACACTGTCTATGACAGTGATGTGCTCCCTATGTCCACAACAGGGACATCCAACACACTGACCACCACAAGGACATACTCCAAATTGTCTACCACAGGGACATCCACCAGTCTATCCACCACAAGGAGAACTTCCCCACTGTCCAACAAAGGGATATGCTCCTCACTCTCCACCACAGGGACGTACTCCCCACTATGCACAAAAGGGATGTGCTCCCCACTATCCATCACAGGGACATCCTCCCCAGTGTCCACAACAGGGATGGCCTCCTCACTGTCTATCACAGGAAAACTTCCAACTCTCCACAACATAATCACCCTCGCCAGTGTCCACCACTGGGACATCCTCACCACTCTCCACAAAAAGAACAATCTCCCTATGTACACCACTAACATCCTGACACTGTCCACCAGAGGGGCATCCTCCCCACTGTTCACCACAGGTACATATTCCCCACTATCTATCATTAAGATATTCTCTGCAGTGTCTTTTGCAGTGATGTGCTCCCTATGTCCACAACAGGGACATCCTCCACACTGACCATCAGAGGGACATCCTCCTCACTGTCCACCACAGTGATGTGTTCCCACTCTCTACCTCTTGGTCACCCTCCTCACTCTCCACCGCTGGGACATCCTCTTCTATGTCCACAACAGGGATGTGCTCCCCACTGTGTGCAACAGATGCATCCTCCTCACTCTCTACCACAAGAATATCCTCCTCACACTTCACCAAAGAGACATCCTCCCCACTGTCCACCACAGCTATGTGCTCCCCACTGTCCACAAAAGGGACATCCTCCCCACAGTACATCATAGGTACATCATTGCCACTATCCAGCACAGTGACATCCTCCCCAATGTCTGCCACAAGGACCTCCTCCACACTGTCCACCACAGGGACTTCCTACCCATTGTCCACCCTAGTGACATTCTCCCCATTATTCAACATAGGGACAAATCCCTACTGTCAACTACAGGGAAGATCTCCCCACACTCTACCACAGGGACATCCTCCAGCTGTCCACCACAGTGACATCCTCCCCACTGTCCTACAGAGGGATATCTTTCCCACTGTCTAACACAGGGACATCCTTCCCACTGTCTACCACAGGGATATCCTCCACCTTGTCCACCACAGGGACATCCACCAGTCTGTCCACCACAAGGAGATCCTCCCCGTTGCACAACACAGGGGTGCGCTTCTCACTATCCACTACAGGAATGTACTCCACACTATGCACTACAGGGATGTGATCCCCACTATCCATCACAGGGACATCCGACCCACTGTCCATCACAGGGAAAACTTCCAGCTCTCCCAACATAATCATCCTCGCCACTCACACCACCACTAGGAGATCCTCTCCATTGTCCACCACAAGGACACCCTCCTTATGTCCTCCACAGGAACATCCTGGCACTGTCCACCACAGGGACATCCTCCCCACTCTCCACCACAGGGATATCTTCCCCATTGTCCACCACAGGATCACCCTTATCAATTTCCACCACTAGTTTATCATCCTCACTGTCTACAACAGGGATGTGCTCCCCAATGTCCACACAGGTACATCGTCCTAACTCTCCACCACAGGAACTTCCTCCTCACACTTCACCACATGGACATCTTCTCCACTGTCCACCACATGGATGTGCCCCCCAAGGTCCTCCACAGGGATATCTTCCCCACTGTCTATGACAGAGACATACTCCCCACTCTCCACCACAGAGATTTGACCCACTGTCCACCACAGGGACATCCTTCCCACTGTCTACCACAGCAAAATCCTCCCCACTGTCCACCATCAGAATGTACTCCTCACTTTTGTCCACAGAGATTTCTTCCCCACTACCCACCACCAAAGGACATCTGCCTCAGTGTCCCCCACAGGGATGTGCTCCTCACTATCCACCACAGGAATGTGCTTCCAAATACCCACCAAAAGGTTTTGGTCCCCAATATCCATCATAGGGATGTGCTCCCCACTATCCACTAGAGGGACATCCTCCATATTGTCCACCACAGGGACATCCTCCCCACTGTCCACCATGTGTATATCCTCCCCAATGTCACCACAGGAATTATCTCCTCACTGTCCACCACAGGAATTGCTCCCCACTGTTCAGCACAGGGATATCCTAACCACTGTCCACAACTGGGGCATCCTCTCAATGTCCACCACAGGGAAATAGTCCTCACTGTCCACCAAAGGGACATCCACCCCAATGTCTACAAAAGAGACATCCTCCCCACTGTCCACATCAGTGAAATCCTCAAAAAGTCCGCCACAGGTTCATCCTCCCCACTGTCCACCACCTGGATGTGCTCCTCACAATTAAGCACAGATATGTTCTCTCCACTGCCCACCACAGAGACATTCTCCCCACTATCCACCACAGGGATGTGCTTCCCACTATGCACCATAGGGATGTGCTCCCCACTATCCATCACAGGGACATCTGACCAACTGTTCATCAGAGGGACATCCTCCTCACTCTGTACCACAGAGACATCCTCTCCAATGTCAACCACAGGGATGACCTTCTCACTCTGTGTCACAGTGAAAACTCCCAACTGTCCACCACAGAATCATCCTTGTCACTGTCCACAACTGGGAAGTCCTCCCCACTGTCCAACATAAGGACATCCTCCCTATTTTCCAACTGAGACATATCCTCCTGATGTCCACCTCAGGGACATCCTCCCCACTCTCCACCACAGTTACATTCTCCTCACTGTTGACCAAAGGGTCATCCTCCCCACTGTCCACCACAGGGAGGTTCTTCCTACTCTTTACCACAGGGACATCGCCCTACTGTTCTCCACTGTTACATCCTTCTTTCTGTCTAGCACAGGGCCAACTCCCCATTGTACACCACTGGGACGTCCACCAGAGGGACGCCCCCCCCCATTGTTGACCACACGACATCCTCCTCACTGACGACCACAGGGACATCCTCCTCACTGACCACCACAGGGAGATTCTTCCCACTCTTCACCACATGGACAACACCTTACAGTCCACCACAGGGACGTCCTCCACATTGTCCTCCACAGGGACATCCTCCCCACTGTCCACCAGAGGTTTATCCTCCTCGCTGTTAACCAAAGGGACATCCTCCTCAGTGTCCAACACAGGGATGTGCTACCTCACTCTCCAAGCAAAGGACATCTTCCCCACTTTCCTCCACAGGGACATCCTTCCCACTGTCCACCACAGGGACATCCTCCTCACTGTTGACCACAGTAACATCATCCTCAATCTTCTCCACTGTTACATCCTTCTTTCTGTCCAGCACAGGGCCAATTCCCCATTGTACACCACTGGGAGGTCCTCCTCACATTTAATCACAGAGACATCTTTTTCTCTGCCCACCACAGTGACATCCTACCCACTGTCCACTACAGGGCCATCCTCTCCACGTTTCACCAGAGGGACAACTCATCAATGTCCACCACAGGCACATCCTCCCCTCTTTCCACCACAGAGATATTCTCACTGTTCATCCCAGAAACAACTCCTGACCGTCCATCACAAGGATGTCCTCTTCATAGTCCACCACAGGGATATCTTCCCCACTGTCCACCAAAGGTAAAACTCCCCACTGTCCAGTACAGGTACATCCTCCTCACTGTCCACCACAGGATCACCCTCCTCACTTTCCACCACTAGGATATCATCCTCACTGTACACAACAGTGATGTGCTCCCAACTGTCCACACAGGTACATCATCCTCACTATCCACCACAGGGACATCCTCACCACTGTCCACCAAAGGTTTTTCCTCCTCGCTGTAAACCAAAGGGACACCGTCCTGAGTGTCCAACACAGGGATGTGCTACCTCACTGTCCAAACGAGGGACATCTTCCCCACTGTCCTCCACAGAGACATGCACCACACTGTCCTCCACAGCAACATCCTTCTCACTGTCCACCACAGGGACAATTCCACACTGTGCACCACTGGGATGTCCTCTCCACTCTCAATCACAGGGACATCCTTTCCTCTGTTCACCACAGTGACATCCTTACTCATTCTCCACCACAGGCACGTCCTCCCCACATTTCACCACAGAGACATCCTCTTCACTGTCCATCCCAAGGACAACTCCCGATTGACCACAGGTATGTCCTCCCCACAGTCTACCACCGGGACAACTTCCCAATATCTACAACTGGGATGTGCTCCCCATTGTCCACAAAGGTACATCGTCCTAACTCTCTACCACAGGGCCATCTTCCTCACATTTCACCACATGGACATCCTCTCCACTGTCCACCACATGGATGTGCTCCCCAATGTACTCAACAGGGATATCCTCCCCACTGCACACCACAGGGACATACTCCTCACTGTACACCACAAAGATGTCCTCCCCACTCTCTACCACTTTGATGTGCTCTTCAATTTCCCCGACAGTGATGTTTTTCCTATGTCCACAAGACTTACATCCTCCTCACTCTCCACCACATGGACATCCTCCTCACACTTCACCACAGGGATATCCTCCCCACTGTCCACCAGAGGTATGTGCTCCATGTTGTCGACAACAGGGATATCTTCCACACTGTCCACCAGAGGTACATCCTCCCCAGTGTCCACCACAGGGATGTGCTCCTCACTTTCCTCCACTGGGACATCCTTCTCACTGTTCACCATAGGAACACCTTGACACTGTCCACCACAGGGACTCCCTCCCCTCTGTGAAACACAGGAACATTGTCCCCATTCTTCACCACAGTGACAAAACCCTACTGTCCACCACAGGGAAGTCCTCCCCACTGTACTCCACAGGGACATCCTCCTAACTGTCTACCACAGGGACATCCTACCCACTGTTTACCAGAGGGATATCCTCTTCACTGCTCACCACAGGGACATCCTCCCTAGTGTTCACAACAGGGATGTGCTCCTCACTGTCCAAGACAGGGAGTTCCACCCCACTGTCTTCTCCAGGGACAGCCTCCCTACTGTCCAACACAGGGACATCCACCTCACTGTACAAAACAGGGACATTGTACTCACTGTTCTCCACAGGGACATCCTTCTCACTGACCACCACAAGGACAACTTCCCATTGTACACCACTGCGACATCCTCCCCATTCTCACCAACAGGGATATCCTCACCACTCTCTACCACAGGGATGTTCTACCCACTGTCCACGACAGGGACATCCTCCTCACTTTCTACCCCAGAGACATCCTCCTTATTTTCCATCCAGGGACAACTCTCCTACGACCACCACAGGGATGTCCTCCCCACAATCCACCACATGTAAATCCTCCCCACTATTCACCACAAGGACATCCTCCCCAGTGTCCACCACAAGGATGTACTCCCCACTCTCCACCACGGGTTCATCCTCCCAACTGTCCAACACAGTGATGTCCCCACCACTGTTAAAACAGGAATTTTCTCCCCACTGTCCACCACCGTCTTTGGTTCCCATTCTCCAGAACAGAGACATCCCCCCACTGTACACTACTGGGACATCCTCACACTGTCCACCACAGAAAATCATCCACACTGTCCACCAGACAGATATCCTCCTGAATGACCACAAAAAGAACATCCTCCCCACTGTCCAAAACAGGGACATCCTCCCCACTGTCCATCACAGGGACATCCTCCCTAGTGTCCAACACAGTGACATCCTCCCAAAAGTCCACCACAGGGACATCCTCCCCACTGTACACCACCTTCATGCAATCCTAATTGTCCAACACAGATATGTCCCCTAACTGCCCACCACAAGGACATCCTCTCCATTATGCACCACAGGGATGTGCTCCCTAGTATCCATCACGGGGACATCAAATCCACAGTCCATCAGAGGGACATCCTCCATACTGGCCACCACAGGGACATCCTCTCAAGTGTCCAGAACACGGGCGGCCTCCTCACTGTCCATCACAGTGACATCCTCTCCACTGTTCACCACAGGTCCAACTCCCTGCTGTACACCACAAGTACATCATCCCCACTGTCTACCACTGTGACATCCTTTCAGTGTCCATCACGTGGATATGTTTCTCACTTTCCAACACTGGACATCCTCTTCATTGTCCTCCAAAGGACATCTTCCCAACTATCCACCACAGGGACATCGTCCTCACTGTCCACCACAGGATTATCCTCCTCAATTTCCACCACTAGGACATCATCCTCACTGTCCACAACAGGGATGTACTCCCCACTGTCCACACAGGTACATCATCCTAACTCTTCATCAAAGGAACATCCCCTTAACACTTCACCACATGGACATCCTTTCCACTGTCAACCACATGGATGTGCTTCCCAATGTCCTCAATTGGGATATCCTCCCCACGGTCCACCACAGGGACATACTCCCAATTGTCCACCACAGAGATGTGCTCCACAGTCCAGCCCAGGGACATCTTCCCCATTGTCCACCACTTGGATGTGCTCATCACTGTCCACCATATGAATATGATTCCCACTTTCCACCACAGGGATATGCTACCCAGTATCAATCACAGTGATGTGCTCCCTATGTGCACAACAGGGACATCCTCCTCACTCTCCACCACAGGGACCTCCTCCCCACTGTCCATAACAGGGATGTCTTCCTCACTATCCATGACAGAGACATCCTCCCCAGCATGGACCACAGTGATGGCTTCCTCACAATCCAAATTAGAGACATCCTCCCCTCTGCCCACCACATGAACATCCTTACACCTGTCCATCATAGGAACATCCTGCTCACTGTCCAACACAGGGACATACTTCCTACTGTCCACCACAGGTACATCCTCCCAACGGTCCACCACAATGTCATCCTCCCGAATTTACACCACAGGGACATCCTCCTCACTGTACAACACTGGGAGATCCTCCCCATTGAGAACCACAGGGACATCTTCCTCACTCTCAACCACTGGAACGTCCCACCACTGTCCACCACAGTGACATCCTCCCCACTGTCCATCACTAGGATATTCTCCCCACTGTACACCACAGGAACAATGTCTCACTGTCCACCACAGGGACTTTCTCCTCACTATACACCACAGGGACATTCTACCCACAATCTACCACAGGATATCCACCACTCTGTCCAGCACAGGAAATCTACCCCACTGTCCACCACAGGAACATCCTCCCCACTGTCCAACACCAGGACATCTTCCTCCGTGTCCACCACAGTGACAACATCCCCATTGTCCACCACAGGTCCAACACCTCACTGTCCACCACAGGGACATCCTCCTCATTGTCCACCATAGGGACCTCCTCCCCACTGTCCACAACAGGGATATCTTGCTCACTGTACACCAGAGGGACCACCTCCTCCAAAATGTCCACCACAGTTACATCCTCCTCACTATCCTCCACAGTAACATCCCACCACTGTCCACAACAGTGACATCCTCCTCAATCTCCAACACAGGAATATTCTATCCACTTCCCGTAACAGGTATATCCTCTCACTGCTCACCACAGGGATGTCTCCCCACTGTCTACTACATGGACTTCTTACTCACTGTCCAATAAAGGGACATCCTCCCACTGTCCAACAAAGGGATATCCTAAGCCCTGTCCACTACAGAGGCACCCTCCTCACTGTCCACCACAGGGTCCACCTCCTCCAAACTGTCCACCACAGGGACATCCTCCTCACTGTCCTCCACAGGGACTTCCTCCCCACTGTCCACCACAGGGACATCCTCCTCACTGTCCACCACAGGGACATCCTCCCCTCTGTCCACAAAAAGGATGTCTTCCTCACTGTCCATGACAGGAACATCTTCCCCAACTTGCACCACAGTGACAACCTCCTCACTGTCCAAGACAGGGACATCCTCCCCTCTTTTCACCCCATGGACATCCTTCCCCCTGTCCATCATAGGGACATCCTGTTCATTGTCCAACACAGTGACTTCCTCCCCACTGTCCACCACAGGGATCTTCTCCCAACTGTACACCACAGGTACAGCACCCCACTGTCCACCACAGGGACTGCCTCCTCACTATACACCACAGGGACTTTCTCCCGACATTTCACCACAGGGACCTCCTCCCCAGTGTCTACCACAGGGACATTCTCCTCACTGTCCACCACAGGGACATCCTGCCCACTGTCCTCCACAGGGACTTCATCCCCACTTTCCACCACAGGGATGGCACCTTCACTGTCCAAAATGTGAACATCCTCCCCACTGTCCACCACAGGGATATCATTCCCCACCATAGAACATCGACTTCACTCTCCACCTCAGGGAAGTCCTCCCCACTGCCCACCAGAGGGACAGTCTCCTCACTGTCCACTGCAGGTACATCATTCCCACTGTGTACCACAGAAACATCCTCACACTGTCCAAAACAATGACATACTCCAAATTGTCCACCACAGGTATATGCTCCTCACTGTCCAAGACAGAGATGCCCTCCTAACTGTCCTGAACAGGGACATCCTCCCCACTGTCTCCCACAAGGACATCCTCCCCTTGTCCACAAAAGGTACATTCCCTTTATTGTCCACCACAGTGACATCCTCCACACTGTCCACCACAGTGACAGCCTCCTCAATATCCATCACATAATCATACTCCCCATTGTCCACACAGGGATGGCCTCCTTACTGTCCACCAAAGAGACATCCTCCGTACTACCCATAACAGTGTCATTCTCCAACTATCCACCACAGGGACACTCTTCTCCCTGTACACCACAGGGACATCCTCCGCACTGTCCACCACAGGGACATCTTCCCTACTATCCACCACAGGGACATCCGACTCACTGTCCACCACAGGTTCCTCCTCCCCACTGTTCACAACAGGGAAGTCTTCTTCACTGTACATCACAGGAACATCCTCCCCACCTAACACCACAGTGATGGCCTACTCACAGTCCAAGATAGGGACATTCTCCCCTTTTCCACCACATGGACACCCTTCCCCCTGTCCATCATAGGGACATCCTTCTCACTGTCCACCAAAGGTCCAACACCCCACAGTCCACCACAAGGACATCCTACCCACTTTACACCACAGGGCCATCCTCCTCACTGTCCACACAAGGAGATTCTCTCTAATGACAACCACAGTTACATCCTCCTCACTGTCCTCAATAACGATGTCCCAGAACTGTCCATCACAGTGACATCCTCCCCATTTTCCATCACAGGGATATTCTAACCAATGCTCATAACAGGTACATCCTCCTCACTGCTCTCCACAGGGATATCCTCCTCACTGCCCACCACATGTACTTCTTACTCACTGTCCAATACAGGGACATCCTTCCAACTGTCCACCAAGGGACATCCTCCCCATTGTCCACCACAGAGACATCCTACTCACTGTTGAACTCAGGAACATTCTCCTCACTGTCAACCACAGGGATGGCCCCTTCACTGTCCACCACATGGACATCTTCCTAACTGTCCACCACACCAACGACCTCCTCATTGTCCAGCACCAGAACATCCTTCCCACTGTCCAACACAGGAACAAACTCCTGACTGTCCACCACAGGTGTATTCTCCCTAATGTCTACCAAAGTATGTCCTCCCAACTGTCCATCACAGGAACATCCTACCCACTATCCACCACTTGGACATCCTCCCCACTGTCTACCACAAGGATGTGATCCTCACTGACCAACACCAGGACATCCTTCCCAATGTCCATCATAGGTATATCCTCCCCACAGTGCGTCACAGGGAATTCCTCCCCACTTTACACCACAGGGACATCCTTACCACTGTCCACCACAGGGACATCCTCCCCACTGTCCATCACTGAGAAATACTTCCCACTGCCCGCAACAGGGATGTCCTCCCCACTGTCAATCAAAAGGATGTCCTCCACACTGTCCAGCACAGAGACATCCTTACCACTGTCCATCACAGGGACCTCTTACCCACTGTCCACCACAAAACCATCCTCGCCTCTGGCCACCATAGTGACATCCTCACCATTGTCAACACAGGGATATCCTTCCCACTGTTCACCACAGTGACATCTTCCCCACTGTCCACCACATTGACATAGAGAACACTGTCCACCACAAGGACATCCTCCTAATTTCCACCACAGGGACAACTCATCTCTTTGCACCACAGGCACATCCTCCCCACTGTCCAACATCGAGACATTCTCCCCACTGTCCACCACAGGGACGACATCCTCACTGACCAACACAAGGGACATCCTACCCATTGTCCACCACAGGGATGGCCTCCTCACTGTCCAATACAGAGACCTCCTCCCCACTGTGCACCACAAGGACATCCTCCTCATTGTCTACAACATTGACAGCCTCTCCACTGTCCATCACAATGTCTTCCTCCTCACTGTCCACCAAAGTGACATCCTCCCCACTGTCCACTACAGAAACGGCCGACTGACTATCCAACACAGGTATATCCTTTGCAATATTCACTACAGGGACTGTTCATCACAGGGACAATCTCCTCACTGTCCACCACAGGAACATTCTCCAAACTGGCCACCACAGGGAAATCCTCCCCACTGTCCATCAAAGGAACAACCTCCCTACTGTCCACCACGAGGTCATCCTTCCCATTATCCACCACAAGAACATCTTCCCAACTGTAAACCACAGGGAAGTCCTCCACAATGTCCACCAGGATGACATCCTCCCCACTGTCCACCACAGGGACATCTTACCCTCTGTCCACTACAGGGACCTTCTCCCCTCTGTCCAACACAGAGTGTCTCCTCACTGACCACCGCAAGGACATCCTCCCCACTGTGCACCAGAGGGATATCCTCCCCACTATCCACCACAAGGACATCATTTTCACTTTCCAGCATAGGAACATCCAACCCACAGTCCACTGCAAGGACATCCTCCATACTCTCCAGCACAGGGATGTTCTCCTCACGTTCCAAATGATGAACATCCTCACTACTGTCCAGCACAGGGACTTCCCCCTCACTGTTCAACTCAAGGACATCCCCCTCACAGTCCACCACAGGTACAGCCTCCACCCTGTCCACCACAGGGACGTCTTCCCCACTCTCCACAACAGGGATGGCCTCCTCACAGTCCAACACATGTACATCCTCCCCAATATCCACTACCTTGAAATTCTCCACCCTGTCCATCACAGGTACATGCTCCTCACTGACCACCACAGGGACATACTCCCAACTGTCCACCACAGTAACATCATTCCTCACTGTCAACAAGAGGGTCATCCTCATCATTGTTCACCACAGGGAAGGACTCCCCACTGTCCACCACAGGGCCATCATCCACACTGTCCACCACAGGGACATCCTCCCCATTGTCCATCACAGGGATGTGCTTCTCACTGTCCAAAACATGGATATACTTCCCAATGTCCACCACAGTTACATCCTACCCACTGTCTACTACAGAAATATCCTCCCCACTGTTGACCACAGGGACATTCTCCCCACTATCCACCACAGGGACATCCTCCTCACTGTCCACCACAGGGACCTCTTTACCACTGTCCATTACAGGGATGTCTTCCTCACAGTCAATCACAGGGACATCCTCCCCACTACCTACCACATGGACATCATTCCTCACTGTCCCCAAATCAGCATCGTCCTCACTATCCACCACAGAGAATTCCTCCACACATTCCACCACAGGGACACCCTCCTCACTGTCCACCATATGGACATTCTCCCTACGGTCCAACACAGTGACGCACTCCTCACAGTCCAACAAAGGTACATCCTCCTCACTCTCCACCACTGGGACATCCTCCTCACATCCCACCACAGAGACATTCTGCCCAAAGTCCACAACAGGAACATCCTCCACGCCCTCCATCACCAGAAAGTGCTCCTCACTGTACAAAGCAGGAACATCGTCCCCAAAGTCCATCAAAGGTGCATCCTCCCCACTGTACCACTTGTGGGCATTCTCCCCGTAGTCCACCACAGGGACATCCTCACTACTACCCACCAAAATGACTTCCTCCCCACTGTCCACCACAGGGATGTCCTACCCACTGTCCAAAACAGGGACATCTTCCCCTCTGTCCACCACAGTGACATCCTCCACACTGTCCATCACAGGGACATACTACCCACTGTCCCCCACATAGACATTCTCCCCACTGTCCTCCACAGGACATCCTCCCCTCGGTCCATCACAGGGATGTCCTTCCCACTGTACAACACAGGGATATCGTCCCCACTGTCCACAACAGGAACATACTCCCCACTGTTCAACAGAGGGAAATCCTCCCCAATGTCCACCACAGGATCATCCTTCTCTCTGTCCTCCATAGTGACATCCTCCCCACTGTCTAAAACAAGGTCATTCTCTCCACTTTCCATCACAGGGACATCCTTATCACTGTCCACCGCAGAAACATCCTCCCCTCTCTCCACCACAGGGACATCCTCCAAATATTTCCAGCACAGGGACATCCTTCACACTGCCACCAAAAGGACATCTTCCCACAGTGCAAAACAGGTACATCCCACTCTCTGTCCACCACAGGTACATACTCCCCATTGTCCACGAGAGGGACCTACTCCCCATTGTTTACCAGTGGGACCTCCTATCCAATGTCCACTTCAGATACAGCCTCTACACTGTACACCACAGGGACATCCTCCCCACTGTCCACCTCAGGGATATCCTCCACAGTGTCCATCAAAAGGATATCCTCCCCACTGTCCCATAGTGATTACTCTTCACTGTACAAAAGAGCAACATCCTTCCCACTGTCTACAACAGGAACAGCCTCCATAGGGATATCCTCCCCAATCTCCACACAAAGACATCCTCCCCACTGTCCATCAAAGGGACATCCCCCTCATTGTCCATCACAGAAACATCCTCCCCACTGTCTACCACAGGGACAACCTCCTCACTGTCCAAAACAGGGCCAACCTCCTCACCTTCCTCCACAGGGATGTGCTCCTCACTGTTCAAAACAGGGACATCTTCCCCACTGTAAACCACAGGGACTTCATTCCATCTGAAGGACATCCTCACAACTGTCCACCACGAGGTCATCCTCCCCACTGTCCACCAGGGAACCCTTACTCACTGTCCTCCACAGGGACATCTTCTCCACTGTCCACCAAATGGACATCCTCCTCAATGTCCACCACATGTACATCATCCCCACTGTCCACCACAGGGATGGCCTCCTGATTGTCCACCATAGGGATATTCTCACCAATGTCCACCACTGGGACCTCCACTGTACTGTCCACGACAGTGAGGCCTTTCTCACTGTCCACCCCTGGCAAATACTCCTCATTGTCCAACTCAGGGACCTCCTATCGACTGTCCAACACAGGTGCATCTTCCCCTATGTCCATCACAGGGACAACCTCCCCTCTGTCCACAACAGGGATATCCTCCCGAATGTCAATTCAGGGACATCCTCCTCACTGTACATCACAGGGATATCCTCCCAACTGTCCACCACAGAGATGTCGTCTTCATTGTCCACCACAGGGAAATCCTCCCACCTCAGGGACATCCTCCACAGAGGCCACCACAGGGATTTCTTCCCCACTTTTCACATAGGCATGTGCTCCCCACTGTCCAAAAAAGAGACATACTCCTCACTGTCCATCAAAGGGACATCCTCCTCACTGTCCATCAGAGGGACACCCTCCCCACAGTCCACCACAGGAACATCCTCACCACTGTCCACTACAGTGATGTCCTCCTCACTGTCCATCACAGGGACATCCTCCCTTGTGTCCACCACAAGTACATTCTCCCCAAAGTCCACAACAGTGATAGCCTTCATAGTTCCAACACACGGATATCCTCCCCACTGTCCTCCATAGGGATGTGCTCCTCACTGTCAAAAACAGCGAAATCCATCCCACTTTCCAACACAGGGACATCTTCCACTCTGTGCACCACAGGGACATCATTCCAACTGTACACTATAGGGATTCCTCCTCACAGTCCACCACAGGTACATCATCCCCACTGTTCACCACAGGGATGGCATCGTCACTGTCCACCACAGGTACATCCTTCCACTTTTCACCACAGGTAAGGCCTCCTCGCTATACACCATGGGATATATTCCCCTCTGTCCACAACGGGGACATCCTCCCCACTGTCCACCACCAAAACATCCTCCCCAGGGTTCACAGCAGAATCGGCCCCCTGACTGTCTAACATAGGGATATGCTCCCCATTGTCCACCACAGGGACATCCCCACCACTATCCACCACAGTGACATCTTCCCTACTGTCCATGACAGGGATGTCCTCCCCAATGTCCACCACAGTGACATCCTCCCCACCCTCCATCAAAGGGACATACTACCCACTGTCCACCACAGGGACATTCTCCTCATTGTCCACCACATGGATGTATCCCCATTTTCCTTCAAAAGGATACCCTCCCCACTGTCCAGCACTGGAACATCCTTCCCAGTTTTCACCACAGAGACATCCTCCTCAATGTCCACCACAGGGACATCCTCCTCACTGTCCATCAAGTGACATCCCCTCCACTGTCCAAAACAAGGATGTCCTCACCACTGTCTATCACAGTGACATCCTCCTCACTGTCTACCATAGAAACATCCTCCCCACTGTTCATCAAAGGTTCATCTTCCTCACTCTACACCACAAGGACATCCTTCTACTGTCCAACACAGGGGCATCCTCCTCAATGTCCACCACAGTGACATCCTCCCAATAATCCACCATGGGGACATCCTGCCCATTGTCCACCACAGTATCAGGCTCTTCACTGCCCACAACAGGGACTACCTCCCCACTGTCCTCCACAGTGATGTGTTCCTCTCTGTTCAAAACAGGGACACCTTCACCACTGTAAACCACAGGGACTTCTTCCCCACTGTCCATCTCAGGGACATCTTGCCATCTCTCCACCACAATGTCATCCTCCCCAATATCCACAAGGGACCCCATACTCAATTTCCACAACAAGGACATCCCCCATACTGTCTAGCATAGGGTCATTTTCCCCACAGTCCAACATAGGGACATCCTAACCACTGTCCACCAAAGGGACATACTCCCCACTGTCTACCACAGGGATGGCTCCTGTACTGTGAACCACAGGGACATCCTCACAACTGTCCACCATAGTGACATCATTTCCCACTGTCAATCAGAGGGACATCCTCATCACTGTCCAACCCAGGGAAGTACTCCCCACTATCCACAACTGACAAAGCATATTCACTGTCCTGCAGAGGGACATCCTCCCAACTGTTCACCACAGAGTCATCGTCCCCACTCTCTTCCACAGGGATGGCCTCCTTAAGTCCACCACAGGGGTATTCTCCCTACTGTCCACCACAGTGTTGTCTTTTACCCTGTTGATCACAATGACATCCCCCTACAGTCTACCACAGGGCCGTCCTCCCTACTGTACATCACAAGAACATCCTCCTAACTGTCCACAATAGGAACATCCTCCCCACTGTGCACCACATGGTTGTCTTATGCAAGTCCATGACATGGACAACCTCCCCACTGTCCTCTAAAGGGATATCCTCCCCAGTGTACACCACAAGGATTGCTCCTCAGTGTCTATCACAGGGACATCCTGCCAACTGTCAACCACAGGGACATCTTCCCAACTCTCCACAACAAGGTCATCCTCCCCACTGTCTACAACAGGGAAGGCCTCCACACTGTCCACAACAGGTACATCCTCCCCACTCATGGACATCTTACTCAAGTCCATGACAGGGACATGTGACCCGCGTGTAATTGTCTCGCCAGCAAGACGCACGCGGACACCAGGATCCTTCCGCAGCAAACATTTATTGTTAATGAAAGGAGGAAGACCCCGGGCCCCAAAAAGGCACTGTTTATATACCCTTGGAGTGGCGTGTTCATTTCTGATTGGCTGCTTACTCGTTGCCCGCCAAAACGCCCCGGGATGGGCTGTGACGTGGCGCACACTCACTTCCCGCACATGCGCAACAGCTTGTTTATCGGGAGCGGATGTCAGCGCCATCTTGTAATGGCAATTGGTCTCGCGGCCGGCACTACGGAGGTAGCAGCTTCCTACAGGGACACCTTCCCCACTGTTCACCACAGTGACATCCTTCCCCACTGTCCACACCAGTGACATACTTCTCACTGTCCACAACAGCAACATCCTCCACACAGTCTTCCACATGTATGTGATCTTCACTGTCCAAAACAGGGACATCCTCTCCACTGTCAACCACAACAAAATCCTCCCCACTGTCCACCACAGGGACATCCTCGCAACTGTTCCCCACAGAGGCATCACCATCACTGACCACAACATGGACATTCTCCCTACTGTCCACCACAAGGATGACCTCCTCACTGTCAACCATCAAGACATCCTCCCCACTGTCTACAACAGGAAAGGCCTCCTGATTGTCCCCCATAGGGATATGATCCCCAATATCAACCACAGGGATGTCCTGCCCATGGTTTACCAAATGAATATCCTCCTCAATGTCCACCACAGGGACCTTTTCACCACTGTCCACCACAGGGAGAGCCTCCTCACTGTCCACAACAAGGACATTCTCCCCACTGTCCTCCACAGTGATGCTCTCCTCATTGCTCAAAACGGGGACATACTCCCCACTGACCACCACAGGGAAATCCTCCTCACACTCCACCACAGGGATGTCCTCCCAACTTTCCATCACAAGGACATCAATCTCACTTTCCAGCACAGGACCATCCAACACACTGTCCACTACAGAGACATCCTTCATACTGTCCACCACAGGAACTTCCTCCTCACTGGCCCTCAGAGACATCCTCATCACAATCCACCACAGGGACATACTCCCCAGTGTCCACCACAGGCAAATCCTCTAAATTGTCCACCACAGTGACATCTTCCCAATTGTCCAACATAGTTATATACTCCTCACTGTCCACCACACAGATGGCCTCTTCACCATACAGCACCAGAACATCCTCCACAATGTCTACCACAGAATCTCTTCCTGACATTCCACTAAAGGTATATCCTCCTCAATGTCCACCAGAGGGACATCCTCCCCACTGTCCATTACAGGGACATACTCTGCACTGTCCACCACAAGGACATCCTCCCCACTCTCCACCACAGAAACATCCTCCCCAAAATCCACCACAAGGGCATCCTCCCCAATGTCCACCAACGGGACATCCCCTTCACAGTCCATCACAGGGAAATCCTTCCCAATGTCAAACACAGGGATGTCCTCCCTACTGTCTACCACAGGGGTGTTCCCACATTGTGAACCACAGGGACATCATCCACACTGTTAACCACAGGGAAATCATTCCCCACTGTCAACCAGAGGGACATCTTCCTCACTGTTTAACACAGGGACATAATCCCCACTGTTCACCACAGGGAAATCCTTCTTACTGTTCACTCTAGGGACATCCTCCCAACTGTCCATCACATGGACATCCTGCCCACTTTCCACCAGAGGGACCTCCTCCCCACTTCCCATCGGAGGACTCTCTCCTTATTGACAACCACAGAGATACCCTCCCTGATGTACACAACAGGGACATCCTCCAAACTGCCCACCACAGGAACATCCTCCTCCCTGTCCAACACAGGGACATCATCCCCATTGGCCTCCACAGGTATGTGATCCTCAGTGTTCAAAACAGGGACATAATCCCCATTGTCCACAACAGGGAAATTATTCACCACTGACCAACAGAGGGACATCATCCTCACTATCAAACACAAGGAAGTCCTCCCAACAGTCCAACACATGGATATACTCCTTACTGTCCACCACAGAGATGTTTCCCCACTGTGAAACAAGGGACATCATCCCCACTGTCAACCACAGGGACATCATTCTTCACTGTCAACCAGAGGGACATCCTCCTCACTCTCCACCCCTAGGACATTTTCCCCACTGTCCACCACATGGATATCCTCTCCACTGCCTTCCACAGGAACATCCTCCTTCCTGTCTACCACAGGGATATGCTCCTTACTGTCCACCCTAGGGACATCCTCCCCACTGTCTATTACAGGGACATCCTCCTCACTGTCCACCACAGGGACATGCTCCCCACTGTCCAACTCAGAGATGTGCTACTCACTCTTCAAAATAGGACCATCGTCCTCACTGTCCCCCACAGGGACATCCTCCCCACTGTCCATCAGAGGGACTTCCTCCCCACTGTCCACCAGAGGACTCTCTTCTCATTCACCACCACAGGGATATCCTCCCCACTGTCCACAACAGGGACATCCTCCACACTGTCCACAACTGGGACATCCTCCTCACTCTTCACCCCAGGGACATCATCCACATTGTCCACCACATGGATGTACCCCAACTGTGAACCATAGGGACACCATTCCTACTGTCTACTTCATGGACATCATTCCCCACTGTCAACCAGAGGGGCATCCTCCTCACTATCCCCTACTGGGATGGTCTCCTATCTGTCCACCTCTGTGGGAAAAAAATAGGCAGCGCTATGTTGACCAGAGGGGCTAGCACAATTAAGTCACTGGGTAAGGGGAGTTGGCGGGGGTGAGAAGGCAAGGGATCATTGAATCAATTGAATATAGGTGGTTTAGTTTCAGTGTAATAACAGCTGACTAATCTAGATAGACATTAAGTTTTCCTCACTAACTTTAGCTATTTGACATTGATGTAACTTTAGCTATTTGACGTTGGCAAAAGTGTTCATCTGTAGCTGGAGAATTTAGCATGTGTCTCTGGATTTTGGCCTGTGTCTGGAGTTTTGCGTGTGTCTCTGGTATCTGCAGTCAGGTGGTGTGGCTGCAAGAAGACAGCATGGCATCCTAGGCAGGTTACAGGAGATGGCATTGTATCTGCTGGACTTGTGGGAGCACCTGTAGGATAATCAAAACAGAGAAGTGGCACCCCAGCAGGGGGATGTCTGTAAAGGATACATAGTAAGCATAAGGCTAATTGTCAGCAAGCACGTCATGGTATGCCATTGAGATCCTAGAAAGGAAAAGGTGTTTGAGGAAATTTTAGTCTTTGAAGGCACCTTTGAGTCTGTCTTGGATTGCTGAGGAAGAAAAACATCATGTTAATTATGTATGATAGGCAGCAACAGTTTGTCTGTAAAAGGAAACTACTTGTTAATTAAGGTTTGAAAAATGGTGCTCTCATAGTTGATTTAACTTGTGGAAGTAGATTAGATGACCTCTGAACTTTGAAGAAGTCTTAAAAATTGAAAAAAATGTTGGACACATATCCCGAGTGTTAGAGAGAATAGGAGACATTTAAACAAAAGGCAAAAAAATTTTGGGTTGAAAAGAATCAATACTGTTGTTTTAGGTGTTTCTGTTAGGGAGAAAAAGAAACGTTTAAACAAAAAGCAAGAAAATTTTGGGTTGAGAAGCATGAACACTGTCATTTTAGGTGTTCCTGTTGGGAAGAAAAGGCATCAATGGTGGGAAAGCACGAGCATTGTTGTAGGTATTCCTGTTGGGGAGAAAAAGCATTAATGGCAGATTTAGAAGTGGGGGAGGTGCCTGCTCTGCCATGTGGTGGCTGGGCTGCCACCTGGTAGCTGGGTGCTCTAGCAGAGAGCCCAGGGTATTCCCCATTTGTTTTTCTGAGCTGGTAAATCTTAAATGTAAAGGAAGGGAAGCAAGGCCAACCTTGAAGAAAAGCTCAAAGCAGAAAACATAGGTGTTTGATAAAAGGCTGTGTAAAACTGAGCCATGGTGGGGAGACATATGGAAGCTGGAGTATAGCCAGCAGCTCCTGGGAGAAGTTCACAGGAGGTGAGCAGTTTCTCATGGCTCAGCTTGGAATTTTTAGTTGCCAGAAATAAACTGTGAGGAATACGGGGGCAAAGGGAGTAGACAGAGTCTCAGAGCCTCTGCTTTCAGGCAAGCCAGCTGGGCTGTAGCTGGCTGCAAATGACCTAGGAGGTAAAGGGGGGAAGGGAGCAAGAGGGAGCTGACCCTGTTGCTTCAGGCAAGTTGGCTGGGCTGTAACAGGCCAGCCACAAATGGCTGAGGAGTAGGGAAGTCTACACTAGGCTAGCAGGCGGCCTGTGAAAGACTGATCCCCTGAGGGAAAATCACTGGGAACTAGAGATTAGAGCCAGTGTTCCTGAGAAGCTAGCAGGCAGAACACAAAAGGCTGACCCCTTGGGGAGCGGCAGAGAGCAGAGAGCAGAGATTAGGGAGTCACTGCCATTTTGTTGAATTGGTGAACATGTGGGGAGAAAGAGAGAAAGAAAGCTACCATAGCAGGCAGCACATGAAAGACTAATGTAGGCACTTCTTAGAGCTTAAAACGAAAGTGGAATCTCTCACCCAAGGGAAAGAGTCTTAGAATGAGAGTTGCGGCTGGCTGTGGTTTGAAAAACAGCTGTTTGCTGTGAAGGAGCCTTCTCTGAGGAGCTGGGGAACTGGCAGAGTGGAGGCTAG
Organism: Grammomys surdaster; assembly: GCF_004785775.1. Lineage (NCBI taxonomy): Eukaryota > Metazoa > Chordata > Mammalia > Rodentia > Muridae > Grammomys > Grammomys surdaster. The sequence continues at coordinate 202,704 of NW_021618543.1, read as the reverse complement.
GGAGTCGTTGCCATCTTGCCCTTGAGCTGGAGAATATGTGGAGAGGGAGAGAGAGATAGACCTAGTCTTTTGATCTAGGCAGGAGCTAGTGGTAGCTAAGAATCAGAGAGAAAACAGTGATCAGAAACATGTGGAGAGAGAAAGACAGAGGAAGGGAGACAGAGAGATGCCTGCCTAGTCTTGTGTACTAGGCTGGAGTTAATCACGGTTCCATGGAGAGGTTCTTGGCGGGCACCAGGCGGGGGTACTCTTGGAGTTGGCTTTGCCCACATCCTCTACCACCTTTAGGGAATGATGTAGGCCTGTGCATGGGCACATGCAGGCATGAGTCTCTAATGCATTGTGGGTCCATGCGTCTGCCACGACACAGTAGACTGGGATTGTAACTCAGCATGGCAGGAGCACACAGTATCTTGGCTGAGTTTAATCCTGCAACACTGGGCGAGCGCGGTGGGGCACCACCTGGCATGGAGAATTCTCAGTCTGGTTCTGCCAGGGTGTAGAGCTCTTGGATTGGGGGTCCCCAGGCAAAAAGTTGGCCCCATACCGACTGGACTCCAGCCCTTGTGCTCTCAGACCACTGAGAGGCCGCCAAAGGACTGAGATGGGGGCATGTGGGCACACGACTGGACAACCCACAGCTGAGAATAATGAGAGGGATTAGGGATCCCTTCGCCCGGAGGCATTCAGGGACTGATTGGTCTCAAGTCCTTGGGCTCTCAGACTGCTGAGAGGCTGCCAAAGGACCGAGACAGGGGCATGTGGGCATGAGAACGAACAACCCACAGCTGAGAGAAATGGGGGGGGGAAGAAAGATGCCCTGGCAGCACCCTTGGGAGAGATTTGGTTACTGTACTTGCTTAGCAGACTCGGCAGCCTGGCCAGCTTGTTTGAAGATATGGGTCCTCGTGGCTGGAACACAGAGGTCCTCCAGGTGACAGGCTAAGCAGCTGCAGCTTCAGTCAGCATGGGAGAAGCACAGAATCTTCACTGAGTCGATTCCTCACAGCACCTGACAAGCAATGCAGGAATCTTGGCTGCATTCTGTAGCAGACTGGGGCAGCCCAGTTGTTGAAGTCCGTGGGTGTTTGTGCCCCACTTTGGGAGCCAAATTTGGGAAAAAAATAGGCCGCAGTGGTGGAAGTGGATTCCTGGAGGGTTTCCACGCTGCAGGGCCCACATGCAGTAGGAGGTCTAATGTTCCAGCAGCTGGGGGCTTTCGGCAGGCCCCAATGACAGGAGAAAGTCCTTGGTTCCAAAAGGGTTTATTGTCATGGTGGATGGTGGATGAATCTGGATGTACCCCACTGAATCTCAGGAGAGTCCTGAGTTAAATAGGGAGGGAGAAAGGGGGAGGTTCTGGGGAGAAATCCTTAATTTACTCTGCCCTCTGGCCTTCATTAGTATGTAAATCCCTAGGATCTGAGGCATCTAGTCATACCCTCTACCTGTGCACTTTGGTAGGGGCTGTAATGGCCTACGTGACAGAACAGTGTAGTTCAATGGAGACTAAACAGCTTTCCAGGACCCTAGGTTCTGGGGGCGTGGCCGAACTCCTGCCATTTCTCACTAAGTGTCTCGGGATCAAGGCCCATGCAGAGCCATCAACCAGGACACCCTTATACAGTCCCACACATCACAGTTACATCCTTTCCACTGTCCACCACAGGGACATCATTCCCACTGTCCACCACAGTGATGGCTTCCTCATAGTCCAACAGAGGGACATCCACCTTACTGTCCACCACATGAACATCTTCTCCCCTGTCCACCACAATGACATCTTTCCCACTATCCACCAAAGGGACATCCTCCTTACTGTCCATAATTGGGATGTTCTCCTCACTGTCCACAAGAAGGATGTCTTTCCGCATCCACCAAAAGGATATCCCCCACACTGTGAACCACAGGGACACCATTGCAAAATATCAACCAGAGGGACATCCTCCTCACTGTCTAGCAAAGGTAGGTCATTCTGACTGTCCAACACTGGGACAGACTCCTCAATGTTCACCAAAGAGACATCCTCACCATTCTCCACCACAGGGACATCCTTCCCACTGTCCACCACAGGAACTTCCTCCTCAATGGTCATCACAGAGACATCATCATCACAGTCCACCACAGGTACATCCTTCCCACTGTCCACCACAGGCAAATCCTATACACTGTCCAGAATAGTGACTTCCTCCTGACTGTCCAACATAGATATGTGCTCCTCACTGTCCACCACACAGATAGCCTCTTCACGGTACAGCAAGAGAACATCTCAAATGTCAACCACAGAATCGCCTCCTGACTGTCCACCAAAGGTATATCCTCCTCAATGTCCACCTGAGTGATGTCCTTCCCACTGTCCATCACAGGGACATCCTCTGCACTGACCACCACAGTGAAATCCTCCCCACTGTCCACCACAGACGGCGGGTCTGAGCCTCTTTGGAGGGCAGTGCTCAAACTCTTACCCATCACTGGGTCAGCCTCCCCACCC